>NC_056442.1:59754486-59766986 GCF_018296145.1 Oncorhynchus tshawytscha | reverse complement strand
GGATATCTATATATCTATATCATGTCTATATATGGTGGTCCTATAGATATGTATATATGTATATAGGATATCTATATATCTATATCATGTCTATATATGGTGGTCCTATATATATGTATATATGTATATAGGATATCTATATATCTATATCATGTCTATATATGGTGGTCCTTCCCTCCGACACTCCATCAGGAGGTACGTTGTTGTGAAGTATGCTGGGTTATGACTACACTAATCAACCACCTGTCGCAGCGCTCGCTCGGTCCGATCCAACGTGCCAAGTATTCACACGCACACGCACACACACACACACACACACACACACACACACACACACACACACACACACACACACACACACACACACACACACACACACGCACACACACACACACACACACACACACACACACACACACACACACACACACACACACACACACACACACACACACACACACACACTGCCCAGATGTGTCCATCCCTTTAGCAGAGCAGAGCGGGGGTGGGGGGGGGATGAGGAATGAGGCCCAGTCCCTAACAGTAATGTACACTGTACTGAAAAACTGTTTTTATACCATCATCATTTGCGGTATAATCAACAGTAAAATACTCTGAATATTTTTTACTGCTGCACAATGTAAATGGTGGTGCATTGTGGGAAAATGTTGTTGGCTTGGAAATAATAGCTGTATTTTGAAAGGTAGTGTAATTCAACCCCACAGAATACAGTGACATACTGTATTTTTGGTGGTCCAAAAACCATTTGACCACTAGTGGGTGCATGGTGTTGTTGTTTCTCGCTCATTAACATATTTTGAGGCGTGGCTTGTAAGAGGCTATATATGTTGCACCCTTGAGTGAGAATGCTGTACCAAACAAGCACTCCTATGAGGTTATAATGCCCACACATTTAAAATGCATAGGGGGCAGATTGGAGCGGCAGGAAGACTTTACCCTTAAATGGTTGAGCATGTTGTGTTTCAGGTCAATAAGCTGCACTGAAAACTAAATGTGTTGTTTTATCAGCAGTAAAATACTCTGAAATGTTTTACTGCAGCATACGGTAAATGGTGGTACTTAGGCATATGTTTTGAGCTGTGAGTGGCAGGAAGACTTTACCCTTAAATGGTTGAGCATGTTGTCATGTTCTTTTGGTCTGTTTAACCATGGAGTCCCTGCCAGTTTGGAAGCCTTGGTTAATTAAGGCTCTAGATGTAGAAGTGTCAACCTGATACACTATTTATATTACTGTATTACTCTAGGTGTGCTGTAATATACTGTATTTATACTACTGTAAATGTACTGTAATACACTGTATTTATACTCATATAGGTGTACTGTAATATGATACTGTATTTATATTACTGTAGGTGTACTGTAATATACTGTATTTATATTACTGTCATATAGGTGTACTGTAATATGATACTGTATTTATATTACTGTAGGTGTACTGTAATATACTGTATTTATATTACTGTAAATGTACTGTAATATACTGTATTTATATTACTGTAGGTGTACTGTAATATACTGTATTTCTATTACTGTAAATGTACTGTAATACACTGTATTTATACTCATATAGGTGTACTGTAATATGATACTGTATTTATATTACTGTAGATGTACTGTAATATACTGTATTTATATTACTGTAGGTGTACTGTAATATACTGTATTTATATTACTGTAGGTGTACTGTAATATACTGTATTTCTGTTACTGTAGGTGTGCTGTAATATACTGTATTTCTATTACTGTAAATGTACTGTAATATGATACTGTATTTCTGTTACTGTAGGTGTGTTGTAATATACTGTATTTATATTAATGTAAATGTACTGTAATATGATACTGTATTTATATTACTGTTGGTGTACTGTAATATACTGTATTTATATTACTGTAGGTGTGCTGTAATATGCTGTATTTATATTACTGTAGGTGTGCTGTAATATGATACTGTATTTATATTACTGTAGGTGTACTGTAATATACTGTATTTATATTACTGTAGGTGTACTGTAATATACTATATTTATATTACTGTAGGTGTACTGTAATATACTGTATTTATAATAGTGTAGGTGTACTGTAAAATGATACTGTATTTATATTACTGTAGGTGTACTGTAATATACTGTATTTATATTACTGTAGGTGTACTGTAATATACTGTATTTATATTACTGTAGGTGTACTGTAATATACTGTATTTATATTACTGTAGGTGTACTGTAATATACTGTATTTATATTACTGTAGATGTACTGTAATATAATACTGTATTTATATTACTGTAGATGTACTGTAATATAATACTGTATTTATATTACTGTAGGTGTACTGTAATATACTGCATTTATATTACTGTAGGTGTACTGTAATATACTGTATTTATATTACTGTAGATGTACTGTAATATAATACTGTATTTATATTACTGTAGGTGTACTGTAATATACTGTAATTATATTACTGTAGGTGTACTGTAATATGATACAGTTGTACGATAACAATTCCACTCAGCTATCTGGGTTCTCAGATCTGCTGCCAACACAGGGAGACTGAATCAAGATGGTCCCGGCAGGCGGATCTGCTGACAACACAGGGAGACTGGTCCCGGCAGACAGATCTGCTGACAACACAGGGAGACTGGTCCCGGCAGGCAGATCTGCTGACAACACAGGGAGACTGAATCAAGATGGTCCCGGCAGGCGGATCTGCTGACAACACAGGGAGACTGAATCTGGTCCCGGCAGGCGGATCTGCTGACAACACAGGGAGACTGAATCAAGATGGTCCCGGCAGGCGGATCTGCTGACAACACAGGGAGACTGGTCCCGGCAGACAGATCTGCTGACAACACAGGGAGACGGCAGACAGATCTGCTGACAACACAGGGAGACTGGTCCCGGCAGGCAGATCTGCTGACAACACAGGGAGACTGGTCCCGGCAGGCGGATCTGCTGACAACACAGGGAGACTGGTCCCGGCAGACAGATCTGCTGACAACACAGGGAGACTGGTCCCGGCAGACAGATCTGCTGACAACACAGGGAGACTGGTCCCGGCAGACAGATCTGCTGACAACACAGGGAGACTGGTCCCGGCAGACAGATCTGCTGACAACACAGGGAGACTGGTCCCGGCAGGCGGATCTTGCTGCCAACACAGGGAGACTGGTCCCGGCAGGCAGATCTGCTGACAACACAGGGAGACTGGTCCCGGCAGACAGATCTTGCTGCCAACACAGGGAGACTGAATCAAGATGGTCCCGGCAGGCGGATCTGCTCCATGAGGATCTATACCCACCTGAGAGCTTTACATGGCCCAGATACTAATACCTCCTCCTGCCCTCCACCTCTCCACCACCTTTCCTCCTGCCCTCCAAATATACACCCACCCACCCCTCCACCTCTCCACTCCTTTCCACTCTACCTCTCCTATCTCCCCTCTACCCCTCTACCCCACCACCCTCCACATCTCCTATCTCCCCTCCAACCCTCCCACTCTCCTCCACCCCTCAATTTCTCCACGTCTCTACCTCTCCTATCTCCCTCCACCTCTCCTCTCCACCTCTCCTCTCCACCCCTCCACTCTCCACCTCTCCTCTCTACCTTTCCATCTCTCCACATCTCCACCCCTCTATCTCTCCACCTCCTCCTCTCCACCTCTCTACCTCTCTACCTCTCCATCTCTCCACCTCTCTACCCCTCTACCTCTCCACTCCTCCACCTCTCCATCTCTCGACCTCTCTACCTCTCCACCTCTCCACCCCTCCATCTCTCCACCTCTCCACCTCTCCACCTCTCCAGCCCTCTACCTCCACTCTCCATCTCTCCATCTCCACCCTCCACTCTCCACCTCTCCACTCTCCACTCTCCACCTCTACCTCTCCACTCTCCACCTCTCCACTCTCCACCTCTCCACCTCTCCACTCTCCACCTCTCTACCTCTCCACCTCTCCACTCTCCACCTCTCCACTCACCACCTCTCCACCCCTCTACCTCCACTCTCCACCTCTCCACCTCTCCACCTCTCCACCTCTCTACCTCTCCACTCTCCACTCTCCATCTCTCCACCTCTCTACCTCTCCACTCTCCACCTCTCTACCTCTCCACCTCTCCACTCTCCACCTCTCTACCTCTCCACCACTCCACCTCTCCACTCTCCACTCTCCACCTCTCTACCTCTCCACCTCTCCACTCTCCACCTCTCCACCTCTCCACCCCTCTACCTCCACTCTCCACCCTCCACCCTCCACCTCTCCACCTCTCCACTCTCCACCTCTCCACTCTCCACCTCTCTACCTCTCCACCTCTCCACTCTCCACTCTCCACCTCTCCACTCTCCACCTCTCCACCACTCCACCTCTCCACTCTCCACCTCTCTACCTCTCCACCTCTCCACTCTCCACCTCTCCACCTCTACCTCTCCACTCTCAACTCTCCACCTCTCCACTCTCCACCTCTCTACCTCTCCACCTCTCCACTCTCCACTCTCCACCTCTCCACTCTCCACCTCTCTACCTCTCCACCACTCCACCTCTCCACCACTCCACCTCTCCACCTCTCTACCTCTCCACCTCTCCACTCTCCACCTCTCCACCCCTCTACCTCCACTCTCCATCTCTCCATCTCCACCCCTCCACCTCTCCACTCTCCACTCTCCACCTCTCCACCTCTACCCTCCACCACTCCACCTCTCCACTCTCCACCTCTCCACCTCTCTACCTCTCCACCTCTCCACTCTCCACCTCTCCACCCCTCTACCTCCACTCTCCATCTCTCCATCTCCACCCCTCCACCTCTCCACTCTCCACTCTCCACCCTCCACCTCTACCTCTCCACCACTCCACCTCTCCACTCTCCACCTCTCCACCTCTACCTCTCCACCTCTCCACTCTCCACCTCTCCACCCCTCTACCTCCACTCTCCATCTCTCCATCTCCACCCCTCCACCTCTCCACTCTCCACCTCTCCACTCTCCACCTCTCCACCTTTACCTCTCCACCTCTCCACCCTTCCACCTCTCCTATCTCCCTCCAACCCTGTCTCTTTCTCCTTCCCTCCATCCAAAACACTTTGTTTTTCAATGACTCACATTTTCCAGTCCCCCAGATGTGGCTCTGTGTGTGTGTGTGTGTGTGTGTGTGTGTGTGTGTGTGTGTGTGTGTGTGTGTGTGTGTGTGTGTGTGTGTGTGTGTGTGTTTGTGTGTGTGTGTGTGTGTTGTGTGTGTGTGTGTGTGTGTGTGTGTGTGTGTGTGTGTCTGTGTGTGTCAAACTGCTGTAATAGGGGATGTGTTTCACTGGGAAGGAATTTGTTCTGTTCTGTTCTATTCTGTTCTATTCTATTCTGTTCTGTTCTGTTCTATTCTGTTCTATTCTGTTCTGTTCTATTCTGTTCTATTCTGCTCTATTCTGTTCTGTTCTGTTCGGTTAGATCTGACTGTAGAACATTCAGTTTACAGTAGTTTATAATTTTACTGTAGAATATTGTAGAATACTGTAGAATATTCCATTTACAGTAGTTGTAGATCTTACTGTAGAACATTCAGTTTACAGTAGTTTTAGATCTGACTGTAGAACATTCAGTTTACAGTAGTTTTAGATCTGACTGTAGAACATTCCGTTTACAGTAATTTTGAATTTTACTGTAGAATATTCTGTTTATAGTAGTTTTGAATCTTACTGTAGAATATTCCGTTTACAGTAGTTTTTAATCTTACTGTAGAATATTCTGTTTACAGTAGTTGTAGATCTTACTGTAGAACATGCAGTTTACAGTAGTTGTAGATCTAACTGTAGAACATGCAGTTTACAGTAGTTGTAGATCTTACAGTAGAACATCTTTACTTCTTTATACTGGGGTCCATAGGGTTCTGGTCCAGAACTGTAGGGGATAGGGTACTGTTTGGGACGCAGAACCAAGTCGTTTTATATTTGATGTTTATTTCATCTGTCTTCCAGAAGCCTTCTATAAATAGTATCCCAGAAAAAGCAGAAAGTAGAACATTAACTAATTCTGTTAATTACAGCCCTGCCTTCTGAGGAGGCTGCCTTTAGCTAACACAGGTTTATAGGCTTCTGCACACACACCACAGACACACGCACACACAGACGCACACACACACCACAGACACACGCACACACAGACGCACACACACACACACCACAGACACACGCACACACAGACGCACACACACACCACAGACACACGCACACACAGACGCACACATACACCACACAGCAAATAGTAGGTTGAGGACTTGAGAAGCAGCCGCAGGGAAACAGAGAGCTGCTGGCTGGTGTAGCCTGGTATTGCATCACTTCCTGCTGATCCAACGGACTCTTCCTGTTCCTAGCCCTGTACCGTACTGCCAGGGTTGGGGAGTAACGGATTACAAAAAAACAGCATAATATTGTAATCAGATTACAGATACTTTTGAAAAAACTAGCTGATTACTGAGAGGATTACTTTTAAATTCAGAGAGGATTACTTTTAAATTCAGAGGATTACTTTTAAATTCAGAGAGGATTACTTTTAAATTCAGAGAGGATTACTTTTAAATTCAGAGAGGATTACTTTTAAATTCAGAGAGGATTACTTTTAAATTCAGAGAGGATTACTTTTAAATTCAGAGAGGATTACTTTTAAATTCAGGATGTTGGACACTTCTCTGTGTTTCTCAATGACGTTCAAATCAGCTTTGAAAAAAGTTTAAGTTTGTTCCACCTGAGTGAGTCTGCCCACCAATCAGAGACCACTATGATGACACGCCAAATGATGACCACCAATCAGAGACCACTATGATGACACGCCAAATGATCACCACCAATCAGAGACCACTATGATGACCACCAATCAGAGACCACTATGATGACACGCCAAATGGTGACCACCAATCAGAGACCACTATGATGACACACCTAATGATGACCACCAATCAGAGACCACTATGATGACACACCAAATGATGGCCACCAATCAGAGACCACTATGATGACACACCTAATGATGACCACCAATCAGAGACCACTATGATGACACACCAAATGGTGACCACCAATCAGAGACCACTATGATGACACACCAAATGATGGCCACCAATCAGAGAATACTATGATGACACACCAAATGGTGACCACCAATCAGAGACCACTAAGATGACATGCCAAATGGTGACCACCAATCAGAGACCACTATGATGACACGCCAAATGGTGACCACCAATCAGAGACCACTATGATGACACCCCAAATGGTGACCACCAATCAGTGTGGAACAGTGTGGATCCCAGCCTATAGAATAACAGCTGCATGGTGTGGATCCCAGCCTATAGAATCACAGTGTGGATCCCAGCCTATAGAATAACAGTGTGGATCCCAGCCTATAGAATAACAGTGTGGATCCCAGCCTATAGAATAACAGTGTGGATCCCAGCCTATAGAATAACAGCTGCATGGTGTGGATCCCAGCCTATAGAATCACAGTGTGGATCCCAGCCTATAGAATCACAGTGTGGATCCCAGCCTATAGAATAACAGTGTGGATCCCAGCCTATAGAATAACAGTGTGGATCCCAGCCTATAGAATAACAGTGTGGATCCCAGCCTATAGAATAACAGTGTGGATCCCAGCCTATAGAATAACAGCTGCATGGTGTGGATCCCAGCCTATAGAATCACAGTGTGGATCCCAGCCTATAGAATAACAGTGTGGATCCCAGCCTATAGAATAACAGCTGCATGGTGTGGATCCCAGCCTATAGAATAACAGTGTGTATCCCAGCCTATAGAATAACAGTGTGGATCCCAGCCTATAGAATCACAGTGTGAATCCCAGCCTATAGAATAACAGTGTGGATCCCAGCCTATAGAATAACAGCTGCATGGTGTGGATCCCAGCCTATAGAATAACAGCTGCATGGTGTGGATCCCAGCCTATAGAATAACAGTGTGGATCCCAGCCTATAGAATAAAAGTGGGGCTTTTAGTGAAGACATCAAACTATGAAATAACAAGTGTTAAACAAATCAATTTGAGATTTGAGATTATTTAAAGTAGTCACACTTTGCCTGGATGATAGCTTTGCACACTCTTGGCATTCTCTCAACCAGATTCATGAGGTAGTCACCTGGAATGCATTTCAATTAACAGGTGTTAAAAGTTAATTTGTGGAATTTCTTTTCTTCCTAATGCGTTTGAGCCCATCAGTTGTGTTGTGACAAGGTAGGGGTGGAATAGAGAAGACAGCCCTATTTGGTTAAAGACCAAGTATATATTATGGCAAAAACAGCTCAAATAAGCAAAGAGAAATGACAGTCCATCATTACTTTAAGACATGAAGGTCAGTCAATACGGAAAATGTCAAGAACTTTGAAAGTTTCTTCAAGTGTAGCCGCAAGAACCATCAAGCGATGAAACTGTCTCTCATGAGGACCGCCACAGGAAAGGAAGACCCAGAGTTACCTCTGCTGCAGAGGATAATTTCACCAGAGTTAATTGCCTCAGAAATTGCAGCCCAAATACATGCTTCACAGAGTTCAAGTAACAAACACATCTCAACATCAACTGTTCAGAGGAGACTGTGAATTTGTCCTTTGGTCTGGTGAGTCCAAATGTATCGTTGGTTCCAACCACCGTGTCTTTGTGAGACGCAGAGAAGGTGAACGGATGATCTCCGCATGTGTGGTTCCCACCGTGAAGCATGGAGGAGGAGGTGTTATGGTGTGGGGTTGCTGTAATGGTGTGGGGGTGCTTTGCTGGTGACACTGATTTTTTTTTAGAATTCAAGGCACACTTAACCAGCATGGCTACCACAACATTCTGCAGTGATACGCCATCACATCTGGTTTGCGCTTATTGGGAATATCATTTGTTTTTCAACAGGACAATGACCCAAACCCCCTCCAGGCTTATGTAAAGGCTATTTGACCAAGGAGAGTGATGGAGTGCTCTATCAGATGACCCGACCTCCACAATCACCCGACCTCAACCCAATTGAGATGGTTTGGGATGAGTTGGACTGCAGAGGGAAAGAAAAGCAGCCAACAAGTGCTCAGCATATGTGGGAACTCAGCTGTCTATTAATCTGAGAGTGGTTACATTGCTTTTTACCAAAACAGGGGCGGGGTGGAGATTTTGCTATTGTTTCATCTGTGGATTTGCTCTTTAAACAGCTGCACATTATCAAGATATCAAAGGGTAACCAACGAAAAGGTCAACAATAGGCCTTCAGGAAATGCAGCATATCACACTCATTTTTCACCTGTAAATAGCCCTTTTCAGTAGTGCTGAAAGCCATGCCATGAGCACAGCATTTATTTGTCAACTTGAATCAATGAGCCCAATCAGTCGTCCATGACAACACAATCATAAACAACAGAGTAGGGCTGGCCAATACATCCTTAGTTTTGGGGTCATGCTCAGGTAAAACAACTTCCATATTACCAAGTCCTGTTCTTGAAGATCAAGGGGTATAACATTTATTGGAATGACTGGAATTCTGATAGACTTTGGTTTTGAATGTAAAGATATAATTTAATATTATTATAATGTAGTAGAAAGCGATGGTTTAGAAGAAGTCTACATAACCAACCCATAAAGTACAATATAACATCCATATATGACCAGCTATGTAAACTTTTACAATGATTTATTCTGCAATAGATGTCGTTCAATTGGTAACATACATGTTTTTATAAGGGCTCAGACCCAAACACGGGAGGCAGATGGTTTGAATTTTTGATATTTATTAGTTTCAAAAGGAGTAGGCAAGAGAATGGTCGTGGACAGGCAAAAGGTCAAAACCAGATCAGAGTCCAGGAGGTACAGAATGGTCAGGCAGGCAGACTGGTCAGGCTGAATGGTCAGGCAGGCAGAATGGTCAGGCAGGCAGAATGGTCAGGCAGGCAGAATGGTCAGGCAGGCAGATACAGAAACAGGCAAGGGTCAAAACCGGGAGGACTAGCAGAAGAGAGAATAGCAAAAGCAGGAGCACGGGAAAAACACGCTGGTTGATTTGGACATACAAGACGAACCGGCCCAGAGAGACAGGAAACACAGGGATAAATACACTGGTACAGAGAGACAGGAAACACAGGGATAAATACACTGGTACAGAGAGACAGGAAACACGGGGATAAATACACTGGTACAGAGAGACAGAAAAACCCAGGGATAAATACACTGGTACAGAGAGACAGGAAACACAGGGGTAAATACACTGGTACAGAGAGACAGGAAACACAGGGGTAAATACACTGGTACAGAGAGACAGGAAACACAGGGGTAAATACACTGGTACAGAGAGACAGGAAACACAGGGATAAATACACTGGTACAGAGAGACAGGAAACACAGGGATAAATACACTGGTACAGAGAGACAGGAAACACAGGGATAAATACACTGGTACAGAGAGACAGGAAACACAGGGATAAATACACTGGTACAGAGAGACAGGAAACACAGGGATAAATACACTGGTAGAGAGAGACAGGAAACACAGGGATAAATACACTGGTACAGAGAGACAGGAAACACAGGGATAAATACACTGGTACAGAGAGACAGGAAACACAGGGATAAATACACTGGTACAGAGAGACAGGAAACACAGGGATAAATACACTGGTACAGAGAGACAGGAAACACAGGGATAAATACACTGGTACAGAGAGACAGGAAACACAGGGATAAATACACTGGTACAGAGAGACAGGAAACACAGGGATAAATACACTGGTACAGAGAGACAGAAAAACCCAGGGATAAATACACTGGTACAGAGAGACAGGAAACACAGGGATAAATACACTGGTAGAGAGAGACAGGAAACACAGGGATAAATACACTGGTACAGAGAGACAGGAAACACAGGGATAAATACACTGGTACAGAGAGACAGGAAACACAGGGATAAATACACTGGTCCAGAGAGACAGGAAACACAGGGATAAATACACTGGTACAGAGAGATAGGAAACACAGGGATAAATACACTGGTACAGAGAGACAGGAAACACAGGGATAAATACACTGGTACAGAGAGACAGGAAACACAGGGATAAATACACTGGTACAGAGAGACAGAAAAACCCAGGGATAAATACACTGGTACAGAGAGACAGGAAACACAGGGATAAATACACTGGTAGAGAGAGACAGGAAACACAGGGATAAATACACTGGTACAGAGAGACAGGAAACACAGGGATAAATACACTGGTACAGAGAGACAGGAAACACAGGGATAAATACACTGGTACAGAGAGACAGGAAACACAGGGATAAATACACTGGTACAGAGAGACAGGAAACACAGGGATAAATACACTGGTACAGAGAGACAGGAAACACAGGGATAAATACACTGGTACAGAGGGACAGGAAACACAGGGATAAATACACTGGTAGAGAGAGACAGGAAACACAGGGATAAATACACTGGTACAGAGAGACAGGAAACACAGGGATAAATACACTGGTACAGAGAGACAGGAAACACAGGGATAAATACACTGGTACAGAGAGAGACAGGAAACACAGGGATAAATACACTGGTACAGAGAGAGAGACAGGAAACACAGGGATAAATACACTGGTACAGAGAGACAGGAAACACAGGGATAAATACACTGGTACAGAGAGACAGGAAACACAGGGATAAATACACTGTTACAGAGAGACAGGAAACACATGGATAAATACACTGGGACAGAGAGAGAGACAGGAAACACAGGGATAAATACACTGGTAGAGAGAGACAGGAAACACAGGGATAAATACACTGGTACAGAGAGACAGGAAACACAGGGATAAATACACTGGTACAGAGAGACAGGAAACACAGGGATAAATACACTGGTAGAGAGAGACAGGAAACACAGGAATAAATACACTGGTACAGAGAGACAGAAAAACACAGGGATAAATACACTGGTACAGGGAGACAGGAAACACAGGGATAAATACACTGGTACAGAGAATCAGGAAACACAGGGATAAATACACTGGTAGAGAGAGACAGGAAACACAGGGATAAATACACTGGTACAGAGAGACAGGAAACACAGGGATAAATACACTGGTAGAGAGAGACAGGAAACACAGGGATAAATACACTGGTACAGAGAGACAGGAAACACAGGGATAAATACACTGGTACAGAGAGACAGGAAACACAGGGATAAATACACTGGTACAGAGAGAGACAGGAAACACAGGGATAAATACACTGGTACAGAGAGAGAGACAGGAAACACAGGGATAAATACACTGGTACAGAGAGACAGGAAACACAGGGATAAATACACTGGTACAGTGAGAGAGACAGGAAACACAGGGATAAATACACTGGTACAGAGAGACAGGAAACACATGGATAAATACACTGGGACAGAGAGAGAGACAGGAAACACAGGGATAAATACACTGGTAGAGAGAGACAGGAAACACAGGAATAAATACACTGGTAGAGAGAGACAG
>NC_056442.1:59726986-59741986 GCF_018296145.1 Oncorhynchus tshawytscha | reverse complement strand
TCTGGAAGTGGTCTGAATGGGGAGGGGAAAACGGAACTCTAGCTGTTATTGGCTGAGAGGCTTGGAACTCTCTTTCTTATTGGTCAAACTAATTTACCAACTGGTGATGTCACCAGAAAGGCCAAAATGCCATCCCACCAAAAACAGGCTGAAATTTCAGGCCGTCTTTTCAAACAGCTCTTACACTAAAAGAGCATTATCATCATTTTCATAATTTCACAGTACGAATCCAACCTCAGTGTAGAAGTATTTATAAAACACAGAAATATCATGTTTTTTGACTGCACTGGGCCTTTAAAACAGATATGAAAGAATATTGTACTACTACAAAAAATAAATAAGTAATCTAAAGAGTTTTATTTTTGTTTTGTTTTAGGAGTCCTCCCTCCTTCTCTTCGTCGGGTGGCTTGGAGTTTTCCGTTCTGAGTCTCCTCCGCCTCCTCCTCCTCCTCAGTCTCTCCATTCATCCCTCCATTTGGTCATCCTCTCTCTCTTTCCATCCGTCATCCTCTCTCTCTTTCCATCCATCATCCTCTCTCTCTTTCCATCCATCATCCTCTCTCTCTTTCCCGTCCATTCGTCTGTCCCAGCTGTATTCCAGTCAGGTTAATGACCTTTTCACCGTGTCACGTACAGTCTCTGACCATGAACATATTGGGTCCTCTTTTATCCAAAAAAACGTCTGTCTGTTCCTTCTCCTCTCTGGTTCTCTCTGGTTGTTCGCCTCTCCCTTGTCTCCTCTGTACCCCAGGCAGAGGGGCTGTGTGTGGGCTGTGTTCAGACCTCCTGGGGGTTAGGCTGGATCAGGTCTGCCTGCAAGGCCAGAGTCAGGCTGTCTGTAGAGATCCAAACTGGTTTCTCCTTTAGATCTAGGTGACACAGACCCAGGCTCTCCCAACACACTGCCACGGCCTCAGAGTCCATACACACCACAGGCTCATCATCAGCTAGAGAGAAGAGAAAGGGTTAAAGTCACTAGTTTAACGACACACACAACACATCACAGGTCACTCATCATCCATACACACACACACACACACACACACACACACACACACACACACACACACACACACACACACACACACACACACACACACACACACACACACACACACACACCACCCACCTGTGTAGTCGTCTCCAGGGCAGTGTTGGTGGTGGTGGTCCCCAAGAGTACAGCAGGAGGTCTGGGACGGAGATGAGTCCTCCTCCTCCTCCGGGTCCTGGTCCCCGTGCTCCCCAGACTCTGTGTCTCTCTCCCCAGAGAGGAGGCCCAGGCAGTGAGGAGAGACCTGGCCCAGAGGAACCATCTCCAGACCCAGCCCTCCATCCAGTTGCTGGCACGATGCCATGCGCTGCATTAGGGGCAGAGACCCACCGCCACCACTAGAGAATGTACCGTTGGTCTTCATGTAGCATCTGCCCTCCGATAGACAGACAGAGAGAGAGAGAGAGAGAGAGAGAGAGAGAGAGAGAGAGAGAGAGAGAGAGAGAGATGGAAACAACATGAGACATGTTTCTTTTCAGAATGGACAAACAGGGACATAATGCTGCTGAGTCCTGTTCTGTTGCCTTAGTAACACTCTGAGTCCTGTTCTGTTGCCTTAGTAACACTCTGAGTCCTGTTCTGTTGCCTTAGTAACACTCTGAGTCCTGTTCTGTTGCCAACCTACCAGCTCTTAACTTCTTATGGCTGGGGGGCAGTATTGAGTAGCTTGGATGAATAATGTGCCCAGAGTAAACTGCCTGCTACTCAGGCCCAGAAGTTAAGATATGCATATTATTCGTAGATTTGGATAGAAAACACTGAATATTCTAAAACTGTTTGAATGATGTCTGTGAGTATAACAGAACTCATATGGCAGGCAAAAACCTGAGTCTTTTATCAAAGGTAAGTGAATATTAATAAAGCTATTTCTGATTTCTGTTGACTCCAACATGGCGGGTATCTGGATGGCTTGTTTTGGTGTCTGAGCGCTATACTCAGATTATTGCATGGTTTGCTTTTTCCGTGAAGTTTTTTGAAATCTGACACAGCAAAATCACAGGATATTTTGGAAGCAAAACATTACTGAACATAAACATTACTGAACATAACGCGCCAATGTAAACGGAGATTTTTGGATATAAATAGGAACTTGATCGAACAAAACATACATGTATCAAAGGTTAGTGATTCATTTTATCTCTATTTCTGCCTTTTGTGACTTGTGTTTTTCTGTGACTAGGTGCTGACCTAACATAATCGCATGGTATGATTTCGTCGTAAAGCCTTTTTGAAATCGGAAACTGTGGTGGGATTAACAACAAGTTTATCTTTAAAATGCGGTATAATACTTGTATGTTTGAGGAATTTTAATTATAAGATTTCTGTTTTTTGAATTTCGCGCCCTGCACTTTCACTGTTGTTTTAATGGTCGATCCCATCAGGCCTTAGTAACACTGAGTGTGTTCCTAATGCACCATGGATCCAGGTAGAACCCTTTTGGCTCCAGGTAGAACCCTTTTGGTTCCAGGATGAACCCTTTTGGTTCCAGGATGAACCCTTTTGGTTCCTGGTAGAACCTTTTAGGTTCAATGTAGAACCCTTTCCACAGAGGGTTCTAACTGGAAGCAAAATGGGTTCTCCTATGGGGACAGCCGAAAAAACCC
This sequence comes from Oncorhynchus tshawytscha, assembly GCF_018296145.1. NCBI lineage: Eukaryota > Metazoa > Chordata > Actinopteri > Salmoniformes > Salmonidae > Oncorhynchus > Oncorhynchus tshawytscha. The sequence continues at coordinate 59,739,331 of NC_056442.1, read as the reverse complement.
ATTGGAACACTTTTCTCTAAGATTGTGTATTTAAGGGCATTACAGGCATGGGAACTGTCCTGTAAACACTCCTCCTAAAATACAGTAGAGACAGTAGCTACAGGAACATCTACCTCTCCTGTAAACACTCCTCCTAAAATACAGTAGAGACAGTAGCTACAGGAACATCTACCTCTCCTGTAAACACTCCTCCTAAAATACAGTAGAGACAGTAGCTACAGGAACATCTACCTCTCCTGTAAACACTCCTCCTAATCTTACTGTTTTATGTTGGGTTTTGCTCTGATGATAAGACTTCACACAAACACGCCTTCTTTTCTTACTCTCGCTCTCTCTCTCTTTTCCTGCCCCTTCCCCCTCCCCTCTCTCTCTTCCTGCCCCTTCCCCCTCTCCTCTCTCTCTCTTCCTGCCCCTTCCCCCTCTCTCCTCTCTCTCTTCCTGCCCCTTCCCCCTCTCCCCTCTCGCTCTTCCTGCCCCTCTCCCCTCTCTCTCTTCCTGCCCCTTCCCCCTCTCCCCTCTCTCTTCCTGCCCCTTCCCCCTCTCCCCTCTCTCTCTTCCTGCCCCTTCCCCCTCTCCCCTCTCTCTCTTCCTGCCCCTTTCCCCTCTCCCCTCTCTCTTCCTGCCCCTTCCCTCTCTCCTCTCTCTCTCTTCCTGCCCCTTTCCCCTCTCCCCTCTCTCTTCCTGCCCCTTCCCCCTCTCTCTCTTCCTGCCCCTTCCCCCTCTCCCCTCTCTCTCTTCCTGCCCCTTCCCCCTCTCCTCTCTCTCTGGGTTTCCTCATCATTTCCCAGGTGGCCTTTACTCTAGTGTGTGATAGCTGTGATCACAGAGAAACAGCAGAGCAGAGGTAAATAACACAGTGCTCATTAACTCGGCTGGTGAAGTGAAATTAAATATATAACTTGTTTTTTTTTTAAAAACTGAAAAGTAGTGCATCTGTTTTCACCCCCTTTGCTATGAAGCCCCTAAATAAGATCTGGTGCAAACAATTACCTTCAGTTAAATAAAGTGTTAAATAAAGTCCACCTGTGTGCAATCTAAGTGTCACATGATCTGTCACATGATCTCAATATATATACACCTGTTCTGAAAGGCCCCAGAGTCTGCAACACCACTAAGCAAGGGGCACCACCAAGCAAGCGGCACAATGAAGACCAAGGAGCTCTTCAAACAGGTCAGGGACAAAGTTGTGGAGAAGTACAGATCAGGGTTGGCTTATAAAACCATCAGAAACGTTGAACATCCCACAGAGCACCAATAAATCCATTATCAATAAATGGAAAGAATATGGCACCACAACAAACCTGCCAAGAGACGGCCGCCCACCAAAACTCACGGACCAGGCAAGGAGGGCATTAATCAGAGAGGCAACAAAGAGACCAAAGATAACCCTGAAGGAGCTGCAAAACTCCACAGCGGAGATTGGAGTATCTGACCATAGGACCACTTTAAGCCGTACACTCCACAGAGCTGGGCTTTATGTAAGAGTGGCCAGAAAAAAAGCCATTGCTTAAAGAAAAGAATAAGCGAACACGTTTGGTGTCCGCCAAAAGGCCGGTGGGAGACTCCCCAAACATATGGAAGAAGGTACTCTGGTCAGATGAGACTAAAATGTAGCTTTTTGGCCATCAAGAAAAACGCTATGTCTGGCGCAAACCCAACACCTCTCATCACCCCGAGAACACCATCCCCACAGTGAACCAAGGTGGTGGCAGCATCATGCTGTGGGGATGTTTTTAATCGGCAGGGACTGAGAAACTGGTCAGAATTGAAGGAATGATGGATGGTGCTAAATACAGGGAAATTCTTGAGGGAAACTGCTCCAGTCTTCCAGAGATTTGAGACTGGGACGGAGGTTCACCTTCCAGCAGGACAATGGCCCTAAGCATACTGCTAAAGCAACACTTGAGTGGTTTAAGGGGAAATATTTAAATGTCTTGGAATGACCTGGTCTATTCCCAGACCTCAATCCAATTGAGAATCTGTGGCATGACTTAAAGATTGTTGTACACCAGCAGAACCCATCCAACTTGAAGGAGCTGGAGCAGTTTTGCCTTGAAGAATGGGAAGAAATCCCAGTGGCTAGATGTGCCAAGCTTATAGAGACAAACCCCAAGAGACTTGCAGTTGTAATTGCTGCAGAAGGTGGCTCTAAAAGTATTGACTTTGGGGGGTGAATAGTTATGCACGCTCAAGTTCTCAGTTTTTTTTGTCTTATTTCATGTTTGTTTCACAATAAAAAATATTTAGCATCTTCAATGTGGTAACTATGTTGTGTAAATCAAATGATACAAACAATTTTAATTCCAGGTTGTAAGGCAATAAAATAGGAAAAATGCCAGGAGGGGGTGAATATTTTTGCAAGCCACTGTAGATATACATATATATTTTTATGTATATTTCCTTTATTACCCTCCACCCCTACCAAATTAGAGTCAACTAGTGAACAACAACACTTAGTATTTCCGGCTTTTATATGCTATATTCATTTTATAGACACAGTATATTTTACAACAGTTGTATTATGTTAGTTTTTACTCCTGTCCTTCCTCTAACCTCAACTTCTCCCATCTATTTCTTTCACAAATGTTCTGAACCTACATACATTTTACAGACCCCGTATGTTTTACATTATCTTGTTGTTTTTAATCCCACCCTTCAGCTCCATTCAACCCCTCCCATCTATCTCTCAACACCATCCAGTCCCACCCTTCAGCTCCATTCAACCCCTCCCATCTATCTCTGAACACCATCCAGTCCCACCCTTCAGCTCCACTCAACCCCTCCCATCTGTCTCTGAACACCATCCAGTCCGATCCTTCAGCTCCCCTCAACCCCTCCCATCTATCTCTGACCACCATCCAGTCCCATCCTTCAGCTCCATTCAACCTCTCCCATCTATCTCTCAACACCATCCAGTCCCACCCTTCAGCTCCATTCAACCCCTCCCATCTATCTCTCAACACCATCCAGTCCCACCCTTCAGCTCCATTCAACCCCTCCCATCTATCTCTGAACACCATCCAGTCCCACCCTTCAGCTCCATTCAACCCCTCCCATCTATCTCTCAACACCATCCAGTCCCACCCTTCAGCTCCATTCAACCCCTCCCATCTCTCAACACCATCCAGTCCCACCTTTCAGCTCCATTCAACCCCTCCCATCTCTCAACACCATCCAGTCCCATCCTTCAGCTCCATTCAACCCCTCCCATCTATATCTTAACACCATCCAATCCCACCTTTCAGCTCCATTCGAACCCCTCCCATCTATATCTCAACACCATCAAATCCCACCCTTCAGCTCCATTCAACCCCTCCCATCTATATCTTAACACCATCCAATCCCATCCTTCAGCTCCATTCAACCCCTCCCATCTATATCTTAACACCATCCAATCCCACCCTTCAGCTCCATTCAACCCCTCCCATCTATCTCTCAACATCATCCAGTCCCACCCTTCAGCGCCATTCAACCCCTCCCATCTATCTCTCAACACCATCCAGTCCCACCCTTCATCTCCATTCAACCCCTCCCATCTATCGCTCAACACCATCCAGTCCCTTCAGCTCCATTCAACCCCCATCTATCTCTCAACACCATCCAGTCCCACCCTTCAGCTCCCCTCAACCCCTCCCATCTCTGAACACCATCCAGTCCCACCCTTCAGCTCCCTCAACCACTCCCATCTCTGAACACCATCCAGTCCCACCCTTCAGCTCCATTCAACCCCTCCCATCTCTCAACACCATCCAGTCCCACCCTTCAGCTCCCCTCAAACCCTCCCATCTCTCAACACCATCCAGTCCCACCCTTCAGCTCCATTCAGCCCCTCCCATCTCTCAACACCATCCAGTCCCACCCTTCAGCTCCCCTCAACCCCTCCCATCTCTCAACACCATCCAGTCCCAGCTCCATTCAACCCCTCCCATCTATCTCTCAGCCCCTCCCATCTCTCAACACCATCCAGTCCCAGCTCCATTCAACCCCTCCCATCTATCTCTCAACCCCTCCCATCTCTGAACACCATCCAATCCCATCGCTGTGATGTTTCATAAAAGTATTGAACCTTTCTATTCTCATGATTTCTACAGATTGTAAATTAAAAATAAACATTTTTGCCAAAATTATTATTATATTATTGATTGACTACGACTTTTCAGATCAGCCAGTAGTGCTATCTGCAGAGTTAGGTTAATGTCACCCAGTAGTGCTATCTGCAGAGTTAGGTTAATGTCACCCAGTAGTGTTATCTGCAGAGTTAGGTTAATGTCACCCAGTATTGCTATCTGCAGAGTTGGGTTAATGTCACCCAGTATTGCTATCTGCAGAGTTAGGTTAATGTCACCCAGTACTTCTATCTGCAGAGTTAGCTCCAGGTTAACGTCACCCAGTACTTCTATCTGCAGAGTTAGCTCCAGGTTAATGTCACCCAGTAGTGCTATCTGCAGAGTTAGCTCCAGGTTAATGTCACCCAGTAGTGCTATCTGCAGAGTTAGCTCCAGGTTAATGTCACCCAGTAGTGCTATCTGCAGAGTTAGCTCCAGGTTAATGTCACCCAGTAGTGCTATCTGCAGAGTTAGCTCCAGGTTAATGTCACCCAGTAGTGCTATCTGCAGAGTTAGGTTAATGTCACCCAGTATTGCTATCTGCAGAGTTAGCTCCAGGTTAACGTCACCCAGTACTTCTATCTGCAGAGTTAGCTCCAGGTTAATGTCACCCAGTAGTGCTATCTGCAGAGTTAGCTCCAGGTTAATGTCACCCAGTAGTGCTATCTGCAGAGTTAGCTCCAGGTTAATGTCACCCAGTAGTGTTATCTACAGAGTTAGCTCCAGGTTAATGTCACCCAGTAGTGTTATCTGCAGGGTTAGCTCCAGGTTAATGTCACCCAGTAGTGCTATCTGCAGAGTTAGGTTAATGTCACCCAGTATTGCTATCTGCAGAGTTAGCTCCAGGTTAATGTCACCCAGTATTGCTATCTGCAGAGTTAGGTTAATGTCACCCAGTATTGCTATCTGCAGAGTTAGCTCCAGGTTAATGTCACCAAGTAGTGCTATCTGCAGAGTTAGCTCCAGGTTAATGTCACCCAGTACTTCTATCTGCAGAGTTAGCTCCAGGTTAACGTCACCCAGTAGTGCTATCTGCAGAGTTAGCTCCAGGTTAATGTCACCCAGTAGTGTTATCTACAGAGTTAGCTCCAGGTTAATGTCACCCAGTAGTGTTATCTGCAGAGTTAGCTCCAGGTTAATGTCACCCAGTAGTGCTATCTGCAGAGTTAGCTCCAGGTTAATGTCACCCAGTAGTGCTATCTGCAGAGTTAGGTTAATGTCACCCAGTATTGCTATCTGCAGAGTTAGCTCCAGGTTAATGTCACCCAGTATTGCTATCTGCAGAGTTAGGTTAATGTCACCCAGTATTGCTATCTGCAGAGTTAGCTCCAGGTTAATGTCACCAAGTAGTGCTATCTGCAGAGTTAGCTCCAGGTTAATGTCACCCAGTACTTCTATCTGCAGAGTTAGCTCCAGGTTAATGTCACCCAGTAGTGCTATCTGCAGGGTTAGCTCCAGGTTCATGTCACCCAGTAGTGCTATCTGCAGAGTTAGGTTAATGTCACCCAGTACTGCTATCTGCAGAGTTAGCTCCAGGTTAATGTCACCCAGTAGTGCTATCTGCAGAGTTAGGTTAATGTCACCCAGTACTGCTATCTGCAGAGTTAGCTCCAGGTTAATGTCACCCAGTACTTTAGCTCCAGGTTAATGTCACCCAGTATGTCACCCAGTAGTGCTTCTATCTGCAGAGTTAGCTCCAGGTTAATGTCACCCAGTAGTGCTATCTGCAGAGTTAGGTTAATGTCACCCAGTATTGCTATCTGCAGAGTTAGCGCCAGGTTAATTTCACCCAGTATTGCTATCTGCAGAGTTAGCTCCAGGTTAATGTCACCCAGTATTGCTATTTGCAGAGTTAGCTCCAGGTTAATGTCACCCAGTAGTGCTATCTGCAGAGTTAGGTTAATGTCACCCAGTATTGCTATCTGCAGAGTTAGCGCCAGGTTAATGTCACCCAGTATTGCTATCTGCAGAGTTAGCTCCAGGTTAATGTCACCCAGTATTGCTATTTGCAGAGTTAGCTCCAGGTTAATGTCACCCAGTAGTGCTATCTGCAGAGTTAGGTTAATGTCACCCAGTATTGCTATCTGCAGAGTTAGCGCCAGGTTAATGTCACCCAGTATTGCTATCTGCAGAGTTAGCTCCAGGTTAATGTCACCCAGTATTGCTATTTGCAGAGTAGCTCCAGGTTAATGTCACCCAGTAGTGCTATCTGCAGAGTTAGGTTAATGTCACCCAGTAGTGTTATCTGCAGGGTTAGCTCCAGGTTAATGTCACCCAGTAGTGCTATCTGCAGAGTTAGCTCCAGGTTAATGTCACCCAGTAGTGCTATCTGCAGAGTTAGGTTAATGTCACCCAGTATTGCTATCTGCAGAGTTAGCTCCAGGTTAATGTCACCCAGTATTGCTATCTGCAGAGTTAGGTTAATGTAACCCAGTATTGCTATCTGCAGAGTTAGCTCCAGGTTAATGTCACCCAGTAGTGCTATCTGCAGAGTTAGGTTAATGTCACCCAGTACTGCTATCTGCAGAGTTAGCTCCAGGTTAATGTCACCCAGTACTGCTATCTGCAGACTTAGCTCCAGGTTAATGTCACCCAGTACTGCTATCTGCAGAGTTAGCTCCAGGTTAATGTCACCCAGTAGTGCTATCTGCAGAGTTAGGTTAATGTCACCCAGTATTGCTATCTGCAGAGTTAGCGCCAGGTTAATGTCACCCAGTACTGCTATCTGCAGAGTTAGCTCCAGGTTAATGTCACCCAGTACTGCTATCTGCAGAGTTAGCTCCAGGTTAATGTCACCCAGTATTGCTATCTGCAGAGTTAGCTCCAGGTTAATGTCACTCAGTATTGCTATTTGCAGAGTTAGCTCCAGGTTAATGTCACCCAGTAGTGCTATCTGCAGAGTTAGGTTAATGTCACCCAGTAGTGTTATCTGCAGGGTTAGCTCCAGGTTAATGTCACCCAGTAGTGCTATCTGCAGAGTTAGCTCCAGGTTAATGTCACCCAGTAGTGCTATCTGCAGAGTTAGGTTAATGTCACCCAGTATTGCTATCTGCAGAGTTAGCTCCAGGTTAATGTCACCCAGTATTGCTATCTGCAGAGTTAGGTTAATGTAACCCAGTATTGCTATCTGCAGAGTTAGCTCCAGGTTAATGTCACCCAGTAGTGCTATCTGCAGAGTAGCTCCAGGTTAGCACCAGGTTAATGTCACCCAGTATTGCTATCTGCAGAGTTAGCTCCAGGTTAATGTCACCCAGTAGTGCTATCTGCAGAGTTAGCTCCAGGTTAATGTCACCCAGTAGTGCTATCTGCAGAGTTAGGTTAATGTCACCCAGTACTGCTATCTGCAGAGTTAGCTCCAGGTTAATGTCACCCAGTACTGCTATCTGCAGAGTTAGCTCCAGGTTAATGTCACCCAGTACTGCTATCTGCAGAGTTAGCTCCAGGTTAATGTTACCCAGTAGTGCTATCTGCAGAGTTAGGTTAATGTCACCCAGTATTGCTATCTGCAGAGTTAGCGCCAGGTTAATGTCACCCAGTATTGCTATCTGCAGAGTTAGCTCCAGGTTAATGTCACCCAGTATTGCTATCTGCAGAGTTAGCTCCAGGTTAATGTCACCCAGTAGTGCTATCTGCAGAGTTAGCTCCAGGTTAATGTCACCCAGTATTGCTATCTGCAGAGTTAGGTATGTCACCCAGTATTGCTATCTGCAGAGTTAGCTCCAGGTTAATGTCACCCAGTATTGCTATCTGCAGAGTTAGGTTAATGTAACCCAGTATTGCTATCTGCAGAGTTAGCTCCAGGTTAATGTCACCAAGTAGTGCTATCTGCAGAGTTAGCTCCAGGTTAATGTCACCCAGTAGTGCTATCTGCAGAGTTAGCTCCAGGTTAATGTCACCCAGTACTGCTATCTGCAGAGTTAGCTCCAGGTTAATGTCACCCAGTAGTGCTATCTGCAGAGTTAGCTCCAGGTTAATGTCACCCAGTACTGCTATCTGCAGAGTTAGCTCCAGGTTAATGTCACCCAGTAGTGCTATCTGCAGAGTTAGCTCCAGGTTAATGTCACCCAGTACTGCTATCTGCAGAGTTAGCTCCAGGTTAATGTCACCCAGTACTGCTATCTGCAGAGTTAGCTCCAGGTTAATGTCACCCAGTACTGCTATCTGCAGAGTTAGCTCCAGGTTAATGTCACCCAGTATTGCTATTTGCAGAGTTACCTTCAGGTAAATGTTGCAATTCTTCAGGCATTCCTGGACCTGCGACCAAAAACAAGCTTCATATGGGCAGTACCAAAACAAACAATCTAATGATTCTGTGTCTTCCCAGGAACATCTGCAGAGCTGGGAAGGTTGTGTCCACCAAATAAATAACATTCTATTGGTTGCAAGAATTTGTATAATAATTGAAATAGAAAACATTTGCATATCAGTTCATAAACCATGTGCCATGGAATCGGTATGTCAAAAATCTGTTCCCAAGTATTCTGTAATCTATATGGCACAGCTGTCATTTTGTTTGGTCCTTAAAAGAAAGTGTTATACTTATTTTTATTTTGACAATTTTCTTTAATCAATTTTGGTCTATCATGCAAGGCTCACAGACAATTTCCTACATTTCCCCCCTTCCATTTTCCTCTTCCATCTTTGTGGTAATGCTGCAATTAGTTGGTTGTAATTTTGGGCAGAGCAGACATTTCCACATATTTCTGTTAGCTGCATGTGTGACATAACTCCACCAGTCCTATTTTTGATATCACTTACAAAAATTCAACATTTTTCATATAAAAAAAAATCGACTAGTATATTAGAGTTTTTTTCTGATTAAATTGAAACCAACTTTCTATTGTTTTAAAAATAGCGATATTTGAGAGATGATTTCCTTTTCAAATAACTGAACGTGAGAGGTTGTGATCTGAGTAAAGTGGAAAAGGCTTCTTGAACATGGGGTGAGACATTCTTATTAATTTACTGAAGAACCCGTTTGGATTTAAGTATAACTTTTGTATGACTGATGCCTTTAGTGAGAGGTCTAAAGCTTTAATAATTTAATAATTTCAGCCCTCTGAATTCATATGCCGTTACAAATAAAATGTCATATTTTTTGCTCATATAATAAAATAAAAAAAGGTGTAGGTGTAGGCAATTCCATAAGCAAATAGATAAATTGCAATATGACTAAAGAGTTAATCAGGGAGATTTCTCCACAAATTGACAGGTATTTTCCTTTCCATGGTAGCAAGAGCTTATCTATTTTTGCTAACTTTCTATTAAAATGTATTGTAATGAGATTGTATCTTTCTTTCAGTATATGAATACTGAGAATGTCCACTTTATCATCAGAGCATTTTATTGGTAAACTACACAGTAATGTAAAAGTTGTATTTTTTTATGATCCAATACGTAATATAGTACATTTATCATAATTTGGTTTTAATCCAGAGAGGATAGAACAAGTATCTAGATCATCGGTGAGGCTGTGGAGGGATCCAAGTTGTGGTTTAGAGATAAAAGGCTCTTGATATAATTGGTGGATCTGATTTTAATAGCTAAGTTTTCGATGGCCATAAATAGATATGTGAATAGTGGACAACCTTGTTTTTACTCCCCTTGACAGTTTAAAACTTTCTGAGAATTAGCCATTATTTGCTATTTTACACCTAGGGTTAGTGTACATAACCCATTGTATATATATTTTTTTCAAATTTAAATATTCCAGGGATTTATATATAAATTCCAGTCTTATATTATTGTAATTACACTGGATTAATAATATATTACACTGGATCTTTCTTCAATAAGTTCCTCCATTTCTTTTTGTTTTTCCTCTGACTTATTCTGAGCCTTTTTATCTTATTGCCATCTATCCGTTCTGTTAGACATTCAATTTCCTTTGTTAATATGGACTCTTTTGATCTAAATTTCTTTAGTTTTTAGAGCTGAGTATTGCATTTCATGGCCTCCAAAGCCACGTTTAAAAGTGTCCCATGCGATAATGGGATCTGCTGTACCGATGTTATGTTGGATAAAAGTCTGTTATAAATGATTCTGTCCCAGTTAAAAACAAGTTTTCATTGAATAGGCTTTGATTAAATTCCCAATATCATCACCCTCGTGGAAATTCAGTAAGAGTAATATATTTGTCAATTATGTGATGGTCCGACCTCATTCTGTCCCCTGTCAACACTTTTTACACTTTTGGTGCCAGAGAGAATGACATAATAAAGAAGATATTAAACCTCCTCCATGTATATCTCACTAGGTCAGGATATTAAACCTCCTCCATGTATATCTCACTAGGTCAGGATATTAAACCTCCTCCATGTATATCTCACTAGGTCAGGATATTAAACCTCCTCCATGTATATCTCACTAGGTCAGGATATTAAACCTCCTCCATGTATATCTCACTAGGTCAGGATATTAAACCTCCTCCATGTATATCTCCCAAGGGCAGGGTTTTTAAGCCTCCATATATCCACTAATTCCAATATATCATGATTTCCTTTAAGAGCCTGAGGGTGATAGTTTGTAGTGTAATTTCCTTTACGGTCCCTTGAGGTATTTAAAACTGTATTATCATCTCCCACCATAATAATAGAGTCTCCTATTGCTTGCAGCGTTGATTATTTATTAAATATATTTTCAAAGAAGCTTGGATCATCATTATTTGGTCCATAAAGGTTAATGATCCAAATCTGTTTATGGTCCAATAACATATTTAAAGTCATCCATCTACCTTGAGGATCTGTTTGGACAGTTTGAACATTCGGATAGAAATTATTGATAATTAAAATCATCACCCTTTTGAGTTTCCTTTGTCCAATGGGAGAAGTATATTTCACCCCCCCACCCACCCCACCCAGTCCTTTCTCCACACATTTTCATCTAAAATAGTTGAATGAGTTTCCTTTGTCCAATGGGAGAAGTATATTTCACCCCCCCACCCCACCCACCCCACCCAGTCCTTTCTCCACACATCCCTAGATCTCTACAGAAGCATTTACATTGTTCTCACCTCAATTTGCTTTATATATAGCTAATGAAAAACACTACCAGTCAAATGTTCTTCTTCTTCTCATTCTAGGGGTTTTCTTTATTTTTACTATTTTATTGTGGAGACTTCACAAACTATGAAACAACACATATGGAATCATGTAGTAACCAGAAAAGTGTTAAACAAGTCAAAATATATTTTCTATTTGAGATTCTACAAAGTAGCCACCCTTTGCCTTGATGACAGCTTTGCACACTCTTCGCATTCTCTCAACCAGTTACATGAGGTTGTCACCTGGAATGCATTTCAATTAACAGGTGTGCCTTGTTAAAATGTTATTTGTGGAATTTCTTTCCTTCTTAATGTGTTTGAGCCAATCAGTTGTGTTGTGACAAGGTAGGGCTGGTATACAGAAGATAGCCCTATTTGGTAAAATACCAAGTCCATATTATGCCAAAGGAAGACCCAGAGTTACCTCTGCTGCAGAGGATAAGTTCATTAGAGTTACCAGCCTCAGAAATTGCAGCCCAAATAAATGCTTCACAGAGTTCATGTAACAGACAAATCTCAACATCAACTGTTCAGAGGAGACTGTGTGAATCAGGCCTTCATGGTTGAATTGCTGCAAAGAAACACAAACAAGGTCTCCCGGGTGGTGCAGTGGTTAAGGGCGCTGTACTGCAGCGCCAGCTGTGCCACCAGAGACTCTGGGTTCGCGCTCAGGCTCTGTTGTAACCGGCCGCGACCGGGAGGTCCGTTGGGCGACGCACAATTGGCCTAGCGTCGTCTGGTTTAGGGAGGGCTTGGTCGGTAGGGATGTCCTTGTCTCATCGCGCACCAGCGACTCCTGTGGTGGGCCGGGCGCAGTGCGCCCTAGCCAAGGTTACCAGGGGCACGGTGTACCCTCCGACACATTGGTGCGGCTGGCTTCCGGGTTGGATGCGCGCTGTGTTAAGAAGCAGTACGGCTGGTTGGGTTTTGTATCGGAGGACGCATGACATTCAACCTTCGTCTCTCCCGAGCCCGTATGGGAGTTGTAGCGATGAGACAAGATAGTAGCTACTACAACAATTGGAAAAAGGGGTCAATTTCAAAAAAGAAAAAAAGAACCACAAGCATCAGACCGGTGGAAATCTGTCCTTTGGTCTGATGAGTCCAAATTTGAGATTTTTGTTTCCAACCACTGTGTCTTTGTGAGATGCAGAGTAGATGAACGGATGATCTGTGTGGTTCCCACCATGAAGCATG
>NC_056442.1:59719486-59721986 GCF_018296145.1 Oncorhynchus tshawytscha | reverse complement strand
TTAGGGTACAGGAGTTAGGGTATAGGTGTTAGGGTCTAGAGGTTAGGGAACAGGGCTTAGGGTTGAGGGGTTAGGGTACAGGAGTTAGGGTACAGGGGTTAGGGTCTAGGGGTTAGGGTCTAGGGGTTAGGGTCTAGGGGTTAGGGTCTAGAGGTTAGGTTCTAGGGGTTAGGGTACAACGTTAGGGTACAGGAGGTTAGGGTACAGGGGTTAGGGTCTAGGGGTTAGGGTCTAGAGGTTAGGGTACAGGGGTTAGGGCTAGGGGTTAGGGTCTAGGGGTTAGGGTACAGGGATTAGGGGCTAGGGTACAGGGGTTAGGGTCTAGGGGTTAGGGTACAGGGGTTAGGGTCTAGGGGTTAGGGTACAGGGGTTAGGGTCTAGGGGTTAGGGTCTAGGGGTTGGGGTCTAGGGGTCGGGGTCTTGGGGTCTAGGGGTTAGGGTACAGGGGATAGGGTACAGGGGTTAGGGTCTAGAGGTTAGGGTCTAGGGGTAAGGGTACAGAGGTTAAGGTCAAGGGGTTAAGGTCTAGGGGTTAAGGTCTAGGGGTTAGGGTACAGGGGTTAGGGTTCAGGGGTTAGGGTACAGGGGTTAGGGTCTAGAGGTTAGGGTACAGGGGTTAGGGTCTAGGGGTTAGGGTCTAGTTGGGGTTAGGGCTTAGGGTCTAGGGGTTAGGGTACAGGGGTTAGGGTCTAGGGGTTAGGGTACAGGGGTTAGGGGTTAGGGTCTAGGGGTTTACAGGGTTAGAGTCAGGGGTTAGGGTCTAGGGGTTAGGGTCTAGAGGTTAGGGTACAGGGGTTAGGGTTCAGGGGTTAGGGTACAGGGGTTAGGGTCTAGAGGTTAGGGTACAGGGGTTAGGGTACAGGGGTTAGGGTCTAGGGGTTAGGGTCTAGGGGTTAGGGTCTAGGGGTTAGGGTCTAGAGGTTAGGGTACATGGGTTAGGGTCTAGAGGTTAGGGTACAGGGGTTAGGGTACAGGCGTTAGGGTCTAGGGGTTAGGGTACAGGGGTTAGGGTCTAGGGGTTAGGGTCTAGTTGTTAGGGTCTAAGGCTTAGGGTCTAGGGGTTAGGGTACAGGGATTAGGGGCTAGGGTACAGGGGTTAGGGTCTAGGGGTTAGGGTACAGGGGTTAGGGTCTAGGGGTTAGGGTACAGGGGTTAGGGTCTAGGGGTTAGGGTCTAGGGGTTGGGGTCTAGGGGTCGGGGTCTTGGGGTTAGGGGTTAGGGTACAGGGGATAGGGTACAGGGGTTAGGGTCTAGAGGTTAGGGTCTAGGGGTTAGGTTAAGGTCAAGGGGTTAAGGTTAGGGGTTAAGGTCTAGGGGTTAGGGTACAGGGGTTAGGGTTCAGGGGTTAGGGTACAGGGGTTAGGGTCTAGAGGTTAGGGTACAGGGGTTAGGGTCTAGGGTTAGGGTCTAGTTGTTAGGGTCTAAGGCTTAGGGTCTAGGGGTTAGGGTACAGGGGTTAGGGTCTAGGGGTTAGGGTACAGGGGATAGGGTACAGGGGTTAGGGTCTAGAGGTTAGGGTACAGGGGGAGTCTAGGGGTTAGGGTCTAGGGGTTAGGGTCTAGAGGTTAGGGTACAGGGGTTAGGGTTCAGGGGTTAGGGTACAGGGGTTAGGGTCTAGAGGTTAGGGTACAGGGGTTAGGGTACAGGGGTTAGGGTCTAGGGGTTAGGGTCTAGGGGTTAGGGTCTAGGGGTTAGGGTCTAGAGGTTAGGGTACATGGGTTAGGGTCTAGAGGTTAGGGTACAGGGGTTAGGGTACAGGCGTTAGGGTCTAGGGGTTAGGGTACAGGGGTTAGGGTCTAGGGGTTAGGGTCTAGTTGTTAGGGTCTAAGGCTTAGGGTCTAGGGGTTAGGGTACAGGGGTTAGGGTCTAGGGGTTAGGGTACAGGGGATAGGGTACAGGGGTTAGGGTCTAGAGGTTAGGGTACAGGGGTTAGAGTCTAGGGGTTAGGGTCTAGGGGTTAGGGTCTAGAGGTTAGGGTACAGGGGTTAGGGTCTAGGGGTTAGGGTACAGGGGATTACAGGGGTTAGGGTCTAGAGGTTAGGGTACAGGGTTAGGGTCTAGGGGTTAGGGTCTAGGGGTTAGGGTCTAGAGGTTAGGGTACATGGGTTAGGGTCTAGAGGTTAGGGTACAGGGGTTAGGGTACAGGGGTTAGGGTCTAGGGGTTAGGGTCTAGTTGTTAGGGTCTAAGGCTTAGGGTCTAGGGGTTAGGGTACAGGGGTTAGGGTCTAGGGGTTAGGGTACAGGGGATAGGGTACAGGGGTTAGGGTCTAGAGGTTAGGGTACAGGGGTTAGAGTCTAGGGGTTAGGGTCTAGGGGTTAGGGTCTAGAGGTTAGGGTACAGGGGTTAGGGTCTAGGGGTTAGGGTACAGGGGATAGGGTACAGGGGTTAGGGTCTAGAGGTTAGGGTACAGGGGTTAGGGTACAGGGGTTAGGGTCTAGGGGTTAGGGTCTAGGGGTTAGGGTACAGGGGTTAGGGTCTAGGGGTTAGGGTTCTCACTGT
>NC_056442.1:59709486-59714486 GCF_018296145.1 Oncorhynchus tshawytscha | reverse complement strand
CTCCAGACAACCTCCTTATATGACAGCCGACTGTTAGTTCTGGCCCTGCTCCAGCATTACCCCCCTCCATCCCCACACACACCCTAGTGCCCTGTAACCAGAGAAGGGACAACTGTCTGTTCCAGGGAAATGCTATGTTTTATTTCTCATTTCTAGTAACTGAGGCCTACAACTGAATGCTGAGAATGTGTAGTGCTAGACTACAGGATTACTAAAACTAGCTGTGTGTACAAGTGCAGTATATGAAGCTAATCCTGTGTAATGGAAGTCTTCCGACTAGCTTGGAGAGACAGTACCGTGCAGTATCAAAGAGCCCTCACTGCTGCTCCACCAAACTGGAAGTCTTCTGACTAGCTTGGAAAGACAGTACCGTGTCGAAGAGCCCTCACTGCTGCTCCACCAAACTGGAAGTCTTCTGACTAGCTTGGAAAGACAGTACCGTGTCGAAGAGCCCTCACTGCTGCTACACCAAACTGGAAGTCTTCTGACTAGCTTGGAAAGACAGTACCGTGTCAAAGAGCCCTCACTGCTGCTCCACCAAACTGGAAGTCTTCTGACTAGCTTGGAAAGACAGTACCGTGTCGAAGAGCCCTCACTGCTGCTACACCAAACTGGAAGTCTTCTGACTAGCTTGGAAAGACAGTACCGTGTCGAAGAGCCCTCACTGCTGCTACACCAAACTGGAAGTCTTCTGACTAGCTTGGAGAGACAGTACCGTGCCGTATCGAAGAGCCCTTACTGCTGCTACACCAAACTGGAAGTCTTCTGACTAGCTTGGAGAGACAGTACCGTGTCTTATCGAAGAGCCCTTACTGCTGCTACACCAAACTGGAAGTCTTCTGACTAGCTTGGAGAGACAGTACCGTGTCTTATCGAAGAGCCCTTACTGCTGCTACACCAAACTGGAAGTCTTCTGACTAGCTTGGAGAGACAGTACCATGTCTTATCGAAGAGCCCTTACTGCTGCTACACCAAACTGGAAGTCTTCTGACTAGCTTGGAGAGACAGTACCGTGTCTTATCGAAGAGCCCTTACTGCTGCTACACCAAACTGGAAGTCTTCTGACTAGCTTGGAGAGACAGTACCGTGTCTTATCGAAGAGCCCTCACTGCTGCTCCACCAAACTGGAAGTCTTCCGACTAGCTTGGAGAGACAGTACCGTGCAGTATCGAAGAGCCCTCACTGCTGCTCCACCAAACTGGAAGTCTTCCGACTAGCTTGGAAAGACAGTACCGTGCAGTATCGAAGAGCCCTCACTGCTGCTCGATCATCCTATTTATCCAACTTAATTGAGGAAAATAAGAACAATCCAAAATGTATTTTTGATACTGTCGCAAAGCTAACTAAAAAGCAGCATTCCCCAAGAGAGGATGGCTTTCACTTCAGCAGTGATAAATTCATGAACTTCTTTGAGGAAAAGATCATGATCATTGGAAAGCAAATTACGGACTCCTCTTTAAATCTGCGTATTTCTCCAAAACTTAGTTGTCCTGAGTCTGCACAACTCTGCCAGGACCTAGGATCAAGTGAGACACTCAAGTGTTTTAGTACTATATCTCTTCTATATCTCAATGATGAAAATAATCATGGCCTCTAAACCGTCAAGCTGCATACTGGACCCTATTCCAACTAAACTACTGAAAGAGCTGCTTCCTGTGCTTGGCCCTCCTATGTTGAACATAATAAACGGCTCTCTGTCCACCGGATGTGCACCAAACTCACTAAAAGTGGCAGTAATAAAGCCTCTTTTGAAAAAGCCAAACCTTGACCCAGAAAATATAAAAACTATCGGCCTTTATCAAATCTCCCATTCCTCTCTAAAATGTTTTTGAAAAAGCTGTTGAAGGACCTCGGCATTACTCTCTTTTGATGAACATATCAAGACCATTTCAAGGACAGCTTTTTTATATCTACGTAACATTGCAAAAATCAGAAACTTTCTCTCCAAAAATGATGCAGAAAAATGTATCCATGCTTTTGTCACTTCTAGGTTAGACTACTGCAATGCTCTACTTTCCGGCTACCCGGATAAAGCACTAAATAAACTTCAGTTAGTACTAAATACGGCTGCTAGAATCCTGACTAGAACCCCAAAAATTGATCATTTTACTCCAGTGCTAACCTCTCTACACTGGCTTCCTGTCAAAGCAAGGGCTGATTTCAAGGTTTTACTGCTAACCTACAAAGCATTACATGGGCTTGCTCCTACCTATCTCTCTGATTTGGTCCTGCCGTACATACCTACACGTACGCTACCGTCACAAGATGCAGGTCTCCTAATTGTCCCTAGAATTTCTAAGAAAACAGCTGGAGGCAGGGCTTTCTCCTATAGAGCTCCATTTTTATGGAATGGTCTGCCTACCCATGTGAGAGACGCAAACTCGGTCTCAACCTTTAAGTCTTTACTGAAGACTCATCTCTTCAGTGGGTCATATGATTGAGTGTAGTCTGGCCCAGGAGTGGGAAGGTGAACGGAAAGGCTCTGGAGCAATGAACCGCCCTTGCTGTCTCTGCCTGGCCGGTTCCCCTCTTTCCACTGGGATTCTCTGCCTCTAACCCTATTACAGGGGCTGAGTCACTGGCTTACTGGTGCTCTTTCATACCATCACTGACGTGATCATTCTGTCTGGGTTGGCGCCCCCCCTTGGGTTCATGCTGTGGCGGAGATCTTCGTGGGCTATACTCGGCCATGTCTCAGGGTAGTAAGTTGGT
Source organism: Oncorhynchus tshawytscha (assembly GCF_018296145.1). NCBI lineage: Eukaryota > Metazoa > Chordata > Actinopteri > Salmoniformes > Salmonidae > Oncorhynchus > Oncorhynchus tshawytscha. Next base: position 59,711,774 of record NC_056442.1, on the reverse strand, counting down.
GGTTGAAGATATCCCTCTAGTGGTGTGGGGGCTGTGCTTTGGCAAAGTGGGTGGGGTTATATCCTGCCTGGTTGGCCCTGTCCGGGGGTATCATCAGACGGGGCCACAGTGTCTCCCGACCCCTCCTGTCTCAGCCTCCAGTAATGATGCTGCAATAGGGTCAGTCTGTTATATCTGGAGTATTTCTCCTGTCTTAGCCGGTGCCCTGTGTGAATTTAAGTATGTCCTTCTAATTCTCTCTTTCTCTTCTCTCGGAGGACCTGAGCCCTATGACCATGCCTCAGGACTACCTGGCCTGATGACTCCTTGCTGTCTCCAGTCCACCTGGTCGTGCTGCTGCTCCAGTTTCAACTGTTCTGCCTGCGACTATGGAACCCTGACCTGTTTACCGGACGTGCTACCTGTCCCAGACCTGCTGTTTTCAACTGTGTAATACCTGAGTACATTGTTATAGAAGCTAACCCTGTGTAATACCTGAGTACACGGTTACTAAGGTTAACTAGTATATATACATATACACACACACCTTGTACCGCCCTCCCTCCCTCCCTCCCTCCCCCTCCCTCCTCTCTCTCGAACCGTACTCAGATTTCAGTTCAGGGCCATTAGCACTCAGACATTTATTAAAAAACACATTTCACACACAGACACAGACAGACTCACATACACACACAGTAAACTGACCTTCAACCACGTCCCGCTTGTAATCACTGTCATTGTCACTATCAGTAGGTCTGTAGTAGATGTAGAATCCTTGGATGGGTGTGTTGTTGTTGCTAGAAGGGGTGTACTGGAGGAACCACACAGAATCAGAGTTAGATCACAGCATCTCAGCATACATAACAACTGCCTGGTTGACAATGTAAACATTGAAGAGTAAAGACTCCTCTAGAAAAGGAAAGGGTGAATCCTCACACTAAGCGACCCGTTCATCAATATGACTCTTCTAATAGTTCTAATCGTCTTCTCAGAACACAACAGAGTTCTAATCGTCTTCTCAGAACACAAAGGAGCTCTATTCGTCTTCTCAGAACACAACAGAGTTCTAATCGTCTTCTCAGAACACAAAGGAGCTCTGTTCGTCTTCTCAGAACACAACAGAGTTCTATTCGTCTTCTCAGAACACAACAGAGTTCTAATCGTCTTCGCAGAACACAACAGAGTTCTAATCGTCTTCTCAGAACACAACAGAGTTCGAATCGTCTTCGCAGAACACAACAGCGTTCTAATCGTCTTCTCAGAACACAAAGGAGCTCTATTCGTCTTCTCAGAACACAACAGAGTTATAATCGTCTTCTCAGAACACAAAGGAGCTCTATTCGTCTTCTCAGAACACATCAGAGTTCTAATCGTCTTCTCAGAACACAAAGGAGCTCTGTTCGTCTTCTCAGAACACAACAGAGTTCTATTCGTCTTCTCAGAACACAACAGAGTTCTAATCGTCTTCGCAGAACACAACAGAGTTCTAATCGTCTTCTCAGAACACAACAGAGTTCGAATCGTCTTCGCAGAACACAACAGCGTTCTAATCGTCTTCTCAGAACACAAAGGAGCTTATTCGTCTTCTCAGAACACAACAGAGTTATAATCGTCTTCTCAGAACACAAAGGAGCTCTATTCGTCTTCTCAGAACACATCAGAGTTCTAATCGTCTTCTCAGAACACAACAGAGTTCTAATCGTCTTCTCAGAACACAAAAGAGTATTCTATTCTATTCGTCCTCTCTCCTCTCTCAGCCCCATGCAACATCAAACACACACACACACACACACACACACACACACACACACACACACACACACACACACACACACACACACACACACACACACACACACACACACACACACACACACACACACACACTCTGGGTGGTGGTATGCAGTACTGACTGTCCAGCGTAGCATGATCTGAGTGTCGCTGACGGCGTCTGTAGAGGAGATGTGCGGTCCGGCCACCGGGCGGTCTGAGAAGCGTGGGCTCGCTGCTGACACCTGGTACGGCCTAGAGGTGGCGCTGTGAGGACTGTCCCCATTCTGGTTCATAGCTAGAACACGGAATTTATAGGTGGAGCCTGCAGACAGAGGAGCACATGGAAGGAATGAAATAACATGGGGAGTACCCTAACCCTAACATGGGGAGTACCCTAACCCTAACCCCTAACCCTAACATGGGGAGTACCTTAACCCCTAACCCCTAACCCTAACCCCTAACCCTAACATGGGGAGTACCCTAACCCTAACTCATAACCCCTAACCCTAACCTCTAACCCTTAACCCTTAACCCCT
>NC_056442.1:59676986-59704486 GCF_018296145.1 Oncorhynchus tshawytscha | reverse complement strand
ATGCGTGTGTGTGTGTGTGGTGTGTGTGTCTGTATGTGTGTGTGTGTGTGTGTGTGTGTCTGTATGTGTGTGTGTGTGGTGTGTGTGTCTGTATGTGTGTGTGTGTGTGTGTGTGTGTGTCTGTATGCGTGTGTGTGTGTGTGTGTGTGTGTGTGTGTGTGTGTGTGTGTGTGTGTGTGTGTGTGTGTGTGTGTGTGTGTGTGTGTGTGTGTTGCCTTACCTCTTTCATGGATGACCACTCCAAAGTGTGTGTTAGAAGTCTTGTCCTCTGGGGCTTTAGGGACAGAGACCACCGGAGGCTTGGATGGGTTCTTACTGACTGCTGGGCTCTTCTCTGGAAACAGACAGAGAGACAGAGAGGAAACAGACAGAGAGGAAACAGACAGAGAGGAAACAGACAGAGAGACAGAGAGGAAACAGACAGAGAGGAAACAGACAGAGAGACAGAGAGGAAACAGACAGAGAGACAGAGAGGAAACAGACAGAGGAAACAGACAGAGAGACAGAGAGGAAACAGACAGAGAGGAAACAGACAGAGAGACAGAGAGGAAACAGACAGAGAGGAAACAGACAGAGAGACAGAGAGGAAACAGACAGAGAGGAAACAGACAGAGAGACAGAGAGGAAACAGACAGAGGAAACAGACAGAGAGACGGAGAGGAAACAGACAGAGAGGAAACAGACAGAGAGACAGAGAGGAAACAGACAGAGAGGAAACAGACAGAGACAGAGAGGAACAGACAGAGAGACAGAGAGGAAACAGACAGAGAGGAAACAGACAGAGAGGAAACAGACAGAGAGACAGAGAGGAAACAGACAGAGAGACAGAGAGGAAACAGACAGAGGAAACAGACAGAGAGGAAACAGACAGAGAGACAGAGAGGAAACAGACAGAGAGACAGAGAGGAAACAAACAGAGAGGAAACAGACAGAGAGGAAACAGACAGGAGGAAACAGACAGAGAGGAAACAGACAGAGAGGAAACAGACAGAAAGACAGAGAGGAAACAGACAGAGGAAACAGACAGAGAGGAAACAGACAGAGAGGAAACAGACAGAGAGGAAACAGACAGAAAGACAGAGAGGAAACAGACAGAGAGACAGAGATGAAACAGACAGAGGAAACAGACAGAGAGACAGAGAGGAAACAGACAGAGAGGAAACAGACAGAGAGACACAGAGGAAACAGACAGAGAGGAAACAGACAGAGAGACAGAGAGGAAACAGACAGAGAGGAAACAGACAGAGAGACACAGAGGAAACAGACAGACACAATTAGCTAAAACACTTGGGCTATGAGGAGTTTGGAATCATGGTCAACTGGTAGAAACACAGGAAACATCACCTCAGATCCTTACTGTGTTGTACTGTACTGTGTTGTACTGTACTGTGTTGTACTGTACTGTGTTGTACTGTACTGTGTTGTACTGGACTGTGTTGTACTGTACTGTGTTGTACTGTACTGTGTTGTACTGTACTGTGTTGTACTGTACTGTGTTGTACTGTACTGTGTTGTACTGTACTGTGTTGTACTGGACTGTGTTGTACTGTACTGTGTTGTACTGTACTGTGTTGTACTGTGTTTTACTGTGTTGTACTGTGTTGTACTGTGCTGTACTGTACTGTGTTGTACTATACTGTACTGTACTGTGTTGTACTGTACTGTACTGTGTTGTACTGTACTGTGTTGTACTGTGTTGTACTGTACTGTGGTGTACTGTACTGTGTTGTACTGTACTGTACTGTACTGTGTTGTACTGTACTGTACTGTGTTGTACTGTGTTGTACTGTGTTGTACTGTGTTGTACTGTGTTGCACTGTACTGTGTTGTACTGTACTGTACTGTGTTGTACTGTACTGTACTGTGTTGTACTGTACTGTACTGTGTTGTACTGTACTGTGTTGTACTGTACTGTACTGTGTTGTACTGTACTGTACAGCTTTGTACTGTGTTGTACTGTACTGTGTTGTACTGTACTGTGTTGTACTGTACTGTGTTGTACTGTACTGTACTGTGTTGTACTGTACTGTGTTGTACTGTACTGTACTGTGTTGTACTGTACTGTGTTGTACTGTGTTGTACTGTACTGTGTTGTGTTGTACTGTACTGTACTGTGTTGTACTGTGTTGTACTGTACTGTATTGTACTGTGTTGTACTGTGTTGTACTGTACTGTGTTGTACTGTACTGTATTGTACTGTGTTGTACTGTACTGTGTTGTACTGTACTGTACTGTACTGTGTTGTACTGTACTGTGTTGTACTGTGTTGTACTGTACTGTGTTGTACTGTACTGTGTTGTACTGTACTGTACTGTGTTGTACTGTACTGTGTTGTACTGTACTGTACTGTGTTGTACTGTACTGTACTGTGTTGTACTGTACTGTGTTGTACTGTGTTGTACTGTGTTGTGTTGTACTGTACTGTACTGTACTGTGTTGTACTGCACTGTACTGTACTATACTGTGTTGTACTGTGTTGTACTGTACTGTACTGTACTGTGTTGTACTGTGTTGTACTGCACTGTACTGTACTATACTGTGTTGTACTGTGTTGTACTGTACTGTATTGTACTGTGTTGTACTGTGTTGTACTGTACTGTATTGAACTGTGGTGTACTGTACTGTGTTGTACTGTGTTGTACTGTACTGTGTTGTACTGTACTGTGTTGTACTGTACTGACCCTTGCCGGTCCGGAAGGTGAGCATGGCTGGTTGTCCCTCTCCTGTGACGCTGCGAGCCACCATCAGAACCTCGTACAGACTGGACGACTCCAGCTCAGACAAACGGAGGGTCTTTTCACTGCCGGGCACACGAACCGTATGCCAGCTACCCACCACCCACGTCACGTCATCAACCTATCACAACACAAAGAGAAGAGAGAGAGAGAGAGAGAGAGAGAGAGAGAGAGAGAGAGAGAGAGACAGAGAGAGAGAGAGAGAGAGAGAGAGAGAGAGAGAGAGAGAGAGAGAGAGAGAGAGAGAGAGAGAGACAGAGAGAGACAGAGAGAGAGTGAGAGAGAGAGAGAGAGAGAGAGAGAGAGAGAGAGAGAGAGAGAGAGAGATTCACAATCAGTCCACTGTCACCCCTATCAGACCACAGCAACATCACAGTCTACCTGAACAGAGCAATACTCAATCATGAGGCATCAAAGCCAAAAGAACTGAATAATATTAAGAAATGCTACAGAGAGAGAAGTGTAGAAACCTACCGATACCCACTAATGATCAAAATCCAGAAAAGAGCCGTTAAATTCTACAACCACCTAAAAGGAAGCGATTCCCAAATCTTCCATAACAAAGCCATCACCTACAGAGAGATGAACCTGGAGAAGAGTCCCCTAAGCAAGCTGGTCCTGCTGGTCCAGGACAGAAACACAATTAGACCCAACCAAATCATGAGAAAACAAAAGATAATTACTTTACACATTGGAAAGAATTTACATAGAAGCAGAGCAAACTAGAATGCTATTTGGCCCCAAACAGAGAGTACACAGCTGCAGAATACCTGACCACTGTGACTGAACCAAACGTAAGGAAAGCTTTGTCTAGTCGTGGCCAAACGATGACACAAATATTAATTTTCACAAAGTCTGCTGCCTCAGTTTGTATGATGGCAATTTGCATAAACTCAAGAATGTTATGAAGAGTGATCAGATGAATTGCAATTAATTACAAAGTCCCTTTTTGCCATGAAAATGAACTGAACCCCCAAAAAACATTTCCACTGCATTTCAGCCCTGCCACAAAAGGACCAGCTGACATCATGTCAGTGATTCTCTCGTTAACACAGGTATGATTATTGATGAGGACAAGGCTGGAGATCACTCTGTCATGCTGATTGAGTTTGAATAACAGACTGGAAGCTTCAAAATGTGGGTGGTGCTTGAATCATTGTTCTTTCTCTGTCAACCATGGTTACCTGCAAGGAAACACGTGCTGTCATCATTTCTTTGCACAAAAAGGGCTTCACAGGCAAGGATATTGCTGCCAGTAAGATTGCACCTAAATCAGTCATTTATCAGATCATCAAGAATTTCAAGGAGAGCGGTTCAATTGTTGTAACGAAGGCTTCAAGGCGCCCAAGAAAGTCCAGCAAGCGCCAGGACGGTCTCCTAAAGTTGATTCAGCTGTGGGATCGGGGCACCACCAGTACAGAGCTTGCTCATGAATGGCAGCAGGCAGGTGTAAGTGCATCTGCACGCAAGACTTTTGGAGGATGGCCTGGTGTCAAGAAGGGCAGCAAAGAAGCTACTTCTCTCCAGGAAAAACATCAGGGACAAACTGATTGGACTGCTGAGGACTGGGGTTAAGTCATTTTCTCTGATGAATCCCCTTTCCGATTGTTTGGGGCATCCGGATAAAAGCTTGTCTGGAGATGACAAGGTGAGAGCTACCATCAGTCCTGTGTCATGCCAACAGTAAAGCATCCTGAGACCATTCATGTGTGGGGTTGCTTCTCAGCCAAGGGAGTGGGCTATCTCACAATTTTGCCTAAGAACACAACCATGAATAAAGAATGGTACCAACACATCCTCTGAGAGCAACTTCCATCCAGGAACAGTTTGGTGACGATCAATGCCTTTTCCAGCATGATGGAGCACCTTGCCATAAGGCAAAAGTGATAACAAAGTGGCTCGGGGAACAAAACATAGATATTTCTGGTTCATGTCCAGGAAACTCCCCAGACCTTAATCCCATTGAGAACTTGTGGTCAATCCTCAAGAGGCGGGTGGACAAACCACACCCCACAAATTATGACAAACTCCAAGCATTGATTATGCAAGAATGGGCTGCCATCAGTCAGGATGTGGCCCAGAATTAATTGATTGACAGCATGCCAGGGCGGATTGCAGAGGTCTTGAAAAAGAAGGGTCAATACTGCAAATATTGACTCTTTGCATCAACTTCATGTAATTGTCAATAAAAGCCGTTGACACTTATGAAATGCTTGTAATTATACTTCAGTATTCCATAGTAACATCTGACAAAAATATCTGAAGACACTGAAGCAGCAAACTTTGTGGAAATTAATATTTGTGTCATTCTCAAAACTTTTGGCCACGACTGTATGAATAGACTCAGTGAGCATAGCCTTGCCATTGAGAAAGTCTGCAGTAGGCTATATACAGTGGTAAATGTGTGGGGGTACATGTTAGTCACGATAATTTGTACAGTAGGTGGGGGTAAAGTGACTATGCATAGATAATAGACGGTGAGTAGCAGCAGTGTAAAAACAAAAGGGGAGGGGGGGTCAATGTAAATAGTCCGGTGGCTATTTGATTAATTGTTCAGCAGTCTTATGGCTTGGGGGTAGAAGCTGTTAAGGAGCTTTTTTGTCCTTGGTAACGCCTGCGGTAGTAGAGAAAACAGTTACATAATTCTTTAACTGGGGCGGGGCCTTCGCCAGGGTTGCAATCTGAGCCCTGCACTCTTCAACATTTACATCAACGAATTGGCCACTATTCTAGAAAGATCCTCAGCCCCTGGTGTTAGTCAGCACAGTTCAGAAGTGAATTGCCTGCTGCCGGTGGCTCCCGAGTAGCATAGCATCCCGCTGATGATGAGCACTACAGTCCCTGACTCGAATCCAGGCTGTATCACATCCGGCCGAGATTGGGAGCATGGCGGTGCACAATTGGCCCAGCGTTGTCCGGGTTTAGCCAGAGTAGGCCGTCATTGTAAATAAGAATTTGTTCTTAACTGACTTGCCTAGTTAAATAAAGGTTAAATATAATAACAATAAGTATCTGTCACCCACAGCACATGGCCTACAGCAGAGCCTGGACCTGCTAGAGCAGTACTGCCAGACCTGGGCCCTGGCAGTAAACCCCCACAACACATGGCCTACAGCAGAGCCTGGACCTGCTAGAGCAGTACTGCCAGAACGGGGCCCTGGCAGTAAACCGCAAAAAGACTAAAATAATGATTTTCCAGAGAAGATCCAGATCTCAGGGAATTAGACCAAAGTTCTCAATTGGTACAATATTTTTAGAGTACTGCACACAACTACAATTACTGAGGTTTAAAAATAAGCTCAACTGGACACTTTAATGAGGCAGTGAATGAACTGAGAGAGAAAGCACGCAGGGCATTCTACGCCATTAAAAAACAAATTGAAATTGAAATACATATTAAAATTTGTCTAAAACTAATTGAATGTGTCATTGAATTGCAATTTGCACGTTGTGGCAGCGAGGTGTGGGGTCCACTTGCAAAACAAGATTTCCCTGTCAACAATGCATGCAGGGCAGAATTAGGCCAATATCCACTAATATTAAAAAGTCCGAAAAGAGCAATTAAGTTTTGTAAACATCTAAAATACAGTGACCCCCTCTCATATCATTACCAAGCCCTGAAATGCCAAGAGCTGAGTAAAGAAAATAGTCCCCTCATCCAGCTGGTCCTGGGGCTGAGTTCACAAACCTGTTCTACTAACACACTGAAGTCTCAGTCCCCTCATCCAGTTGGTCCTGTGGCTGAGTTCACTAACCTGTTCTACTAACACACTGAAGTCTCAGTCCCCTCATCCAGTTGGTCCTGTGGCTGAGTTCACAAACCTGTTCTACTAACACACTGAAGTCTCAGTCCCCTCATCCAGTTGGTCCTGTGGCTGAGTTCACAAACCTGTTCTACTAACACACTGAAGCCTCAGTCCCCTCATCCAGCTGGTCATGGGGCTGAGTTCACTAACCTGTTCTACTAACACACTGAAGCCTCAGTCCCCTCATCCAGATGGTCCTGAGTTCACTAACCTGTTCTACTAACACACTGAAGCCTCAGTCCCCTCATCCAGCTGGTCCCTGAGTTCACTAACCTGTTCTACTAACACACTGAAGCCTCAGTCCCCTCATCCAGCTGGTCCTGAGTTCACTAACCTGTTCTACTAACACACTGAAGCCTCAGTCCCCTCATCCAGCTGGTCCTCCTGAGTTCACTAACCTATTCTACTAACACACTGAAGCCTCAGTCCCCTCATCCAGCTGGTCCTGGGGCTGAGTTCACTAACCTGTTCTACTAACACACTGAAGCCTCAGTCCCCTCATCCAGCTGGTCCTGGTGCTGAGTTCACTAACCTGTTCTACTAACACACTGAAGCCGCAGTCCCCTCATCCAGCTGGTCCTGAGTTCACTAACCTGTTCTACTAACACACTGAAGCCTCAGTCCCCTCATCCAGCTGGTCCTGAGTTCACTAACCTGTTCTACTAACACACTGAAGCCTCAGTCCCCTCATCCAGCTGGTCCTGAGTTCACAAACCTGTTCTACTAACACACTGAAGCCTCAGTCCCCTCATCCAGCTGGTCCTGGGGCTGAGTTCACTAACCTGTTCTACTAACACACTGAAGCCTCAGTCCCCTCATCCAGCTGGTCCTGGGCCTGAGTTCACTAACCTGTTCTACTAACACACTGAAGCCTCAGTCCCCTCATCCAGCTGGTCCTGGGGCTGAGTTCACTAACCTGTTCTACTAACACACTGAAGCCTCAGTCCCCTCATCCAGCTGGTCCTGGTCCTGGGGCTGAGTTCACTAACCTGTTCTACTAACACACTGAAGCATCAGGACCAGAACATCCAATCAATCAGACTAAAACAAATTACAACACAGTCAAAACAAAACGACATTACTTATTGGGAAACACAAACACAAAGCTAAATGCAATACTATCTGGCCCTAAATCGACAGTACACCGTAGCTAACTATTTGACCATGGTTACTGATCAAAACCTTAGAAAAACCTTGACAAAGTACAGGCTCAGTGAGCACAGCCTTGCCATTGAGAAGGGTAGACACAGGAAAACCTGGCTCCCTGTAGAGGAAAGGCTGTGCAACCACGGCACCACAGCAGAACCTGAGACGGAGCTGCATTTCCTGACAAAATGTCAAAAATATAAAACACTTAGAGAATGTCATTACCCCAAATGTTACTGTTGTTAATGTTGTCCCGTTGACCAAAGTAAAGTAAGCTTTGGCAATATGTACATTGTTACATCAGAAGAGAGAAAGGGAGACAGAAAGAGAGAGAGAGAGGCCAGGAGAGAGAGAGAGGCCAGGAGAGAGAGAGAGAGAGAGAGAGAGAGAGAGAGAGGGAGAGAGAGAGAGAGAGAGAGAGAGAGAGAGAGAGAGAGGAGAGAGAGAGAGAGAGAGAGAGACAGAGAGAGAGAGAGAGAGAGAGGAGAGAGAGAGAGAGGGAGAGAGAGAGAGAGAGAGAGAGGCCAGGAGAGAGAGAGGCCAGGAGAGAGAGAGAGAGAGAGCCAGAGAGAGAGAGAGAGAGAGACAGAGAGAGAGAGAGAGAGAGAGAGAGAGAGAGAGAGAGAGAGGGAGGGAGGGGGAGGCCAGGATAGAGAACCAAGTAACAGCAACCACAACAAAGACAAACAGACAACACAAAATGAATCAGAAAGAACAAAACCCTGTCCTCAAACATTTACATCAATAGTAGGGTTGTGAGCTCACTTCCCACGGGGGGACCAGTATGAAAATGTAAGTTTCTGGATTCTGCCAGAGTTCTTTTCCAACAGTGAATCATCACAGAGAAAATGGCGTATGCAACAACAATGCCCGTGATAATTCTCAGTCACTTTTTCCAGGGCCAGCAACTTCTGAGTCGCGCTGCCAATACAATCTTAACAAGAACTGTTTGGGTTTTATAGTCAGAGAGAGCTTATTAGTGAAGAAAACACAGGCTTTTAAAAAGGAAATGACCTAGTGCTGTAGCTAGAGTGGGCATGGGTCCTATACCTTCTCTGCTTTAATGAACACATTACACAGAGTTAGCAGTTGGTTTGGGCACCGGGCACCGGGGAGCGGTTATGTGTCGGGGGTCAAGCTAACAGCTGATTACTAGACAAAAGCTCCTACTCTGCTCTACTCTACTCTGCTCTACTCTACTCTACTCTACTCTACTCTACTCCGCTCTACTCTACTCTAGTCTGCTCTACTCTACTCTACTCTACTCTACTCTACTCTACTCTGCTATGCTCTACTCTGCTCTACTCTACTCTACTCTACTCTACTCTACTCTACTCTACAATGCTCTACTCTACTCTACTCTACTCTACTCTGCTATGCTCTACTCTGCTCTACTCTACTCTACTCTACTCTACAATGCTCTACTCTACTCTACAATGCTCTACTCTACTCTACTCTACTCTACTCTACTCTGCTATGCTCTACTCTGCTCTACTCTACTCTACTCTACTCTACAATGCTCTACTCTACTCTACAATGCTCTACTCTACTCTACTCTACTCTACTCTACTCTACTCTATTCTACTCTAGTCTGCTCTACTGTACTCTACTCTACAATGCTCTACACTACTCTACAATGCTTTACTCTACTCTACAATGCTCTACTCTACTCTACAATGCTCTACTCTACTCTACAATGCTTTACTCTACTCTACTATACTCTACTCTGCTCTACTGTACTCTAAAATGCTCTACTCTACAATGCTCTACTCTACTCCACAATGCTCTACTCTACTCCACAATGCTCTACTCTACTCCACAATGCTCTACACTACTCTACAATGCTTTACTCTACTCAAAATGCTCTACTCTACTCTACAATGCTCTACTCTACTCTACAGTGCTTTACTACTCTACTCTACTCTACTCTACAATGCTCTACTCTACTCTACAATGCTCTACTCTACTCCACAATGCTCTACTCTACTCCACAATGCTCTACTCTACTCTACAATGCTCTACTCTACTCCACAATGCTCTACTCTACTCTACAATGCTCTACTCTACTCTACAATGCTCTACTCTACTCCACAATGCTCTACTCTACTCTACAATGCTCTACCCTACTCTACAATGCTCTACTCTACTCTACTCTGCTCTACTCTACAATGCTCTACTCTACTCTACAGTGCTCTACTCTACTCTACTCTGCTGTGCTCTACTATACTCCGCTGTACTCTACTCTATTCTACTCTGCTCTACTCTGCTCTACTCCGCTGTACTCTATTCTACTCTGCTCTACTCTGCTCTATTCCGCTGTACTCTACTCTACTCTACTCCGCTGTACTCTACTCTGCTCTATTCCGCTGTACTCTACTCTACTCTACTCCGCTGTACTCTACTCTACTCTACTCCGCTGTACTCTACTCTACTCTACTCCGCTGTACTCTACTCTACTCTACTCCGCTGTACTCTACTCTACTCTACTCCGCTGTACTCTACTCTACTCTACTCCGCTCTTATTGTTGTTGTTTTAACAGGTCGATCAGCTATAAAGAATAAAATAGAATAGATTGTGGCTTACATCAATTTTAATTGTCTGCATCATTTCCAATCCCCCATATATATTTTTTTATAAATATATCTATATATTTTTTTTATATATATTTCCCTTTATTATTTTCCCCTAACCCTACCACCCATCCCCTAATTTGAGTAATTGAATCCATTTTAGAATAAGGCTGTAAAGTAACAAAATGTGGAAAAAGTCAAGGGGTCTGAATACTTTCCAAATGCACCGTATATATAAATTCCAGTCCTACTTTATCAAAGGCCTTTTCAAAGTCAGCTATGAGTACCAGGCATGGTTTCTCCATATTGTTTTATTATTTTAATTTAACCCTTATTTAACCAGGTAAATTGACTGAGAACACATTCTCATTTACAGCAACGACCTGGGGAATAATTACAGGGGAGATGAATGAGGCAATTGTAAACTGGGGATGATTAGTTGACCAATAAATACCAGCTTGGGAATTTAGCCAGGACACCGGGGGTTAACATCCCTATAAGTGCCATGGGATCTTTAATGACCTCAGAGAGTCAGGACACCCGTTTAACGTCCCAGCCAAAACACAGCACCCTACACAGGGCAACATCCCCAATCACTGCCCTGGGGAACTTTTTCTAGACCGGGGGAAAGGGTGCCTCCTACTGGCCCTCCAACACCACTTCCAGTAGCATCTGGACTCCCATCCAGGGACTGGCCAGGCCCAACCATGCTTGGCTTCAGAAGCGAGCCAGCAGTGTTATGCAGGGTGGTATGCTGTTGGCTCAACATTCATCATTGTATTCTATTGGTTCCAGTAATTGTCTTATATTATCTCCAATGTATCGTCCATGTAAAAAAAACTGTCTGATTAGAATGAATAATATCCGACATAATATCCGACAATACATTTTTAATTCTATGCACTATTCTAGAATTGTTGCATCACAACACTGAAGCACAAGGGGCCTCACATGTTTTTAATGGACTGGATCTTTATATTTACCACCTGGGTCCTGTTTCAGTAGTAATGAAATCAGACCTTCTTGTTGAGTATCTGATATTCTACCATTTTTATAGGTGGTTAAATAATGGTCCTCTGAGTATATCAAAACAAGTTTGGTATATCTCCACTGGTATACCATCTAGCCCTGGAGTTTGGTATATCTCCACTGGTATACCATCTAGCCCTGGAGTTTGGTATATCTCCACTGGTATACCATCTAGCCCTGGAGTTTGGTATATCTCCACTGGTATATCATCCACTGGTATATCTCCAATGGTATATCTCCACTGGTATACCATCAGCCCTGGTAGTTTGGTATATCTCCACTGGTATGCCATCCAGCCCTGGAGTTTGGTATCCTTCCACTGGTATGTCATCCAGCCCTGGAGTTTGGTATATCTCCACTGGTATGTCATCCAGCCCTGGAGTTTGGTATATCTCCACTGGTATGCCATCCAGCCCTGGAGTTTGGTATATCTCCACTGGTATACCATCCAGCCCTGGAGTTTGGTATATCTCCACTGGTATACCATCCAGCCCTGGAGTTTGGTATATCTCCACTGGTATGTCATCCAGCCCTGGAGTTTGGTATATCTCCACTGGTATGCCATCCAGCCCTGGAGTTTGGTATATCTCCACTGGTATACCATTGGTATATCTCCACTGGTATACCATCTAGCCCTGGAGTTTGGTATATCTCCACTGGTATACCATCTAGCCCTGGAGTTTGGTATATCTCCACTGGTATGTCATCCAGCCCTGGAGTTTGGTATATCTCCACTGGTATGTCATCCAGCCCTGGAGTTTGGTATATCTCCACTGGTATGTCATCCAGCCCTGGAGTTTGGTATATCTCCACTGGTATGCCATCCAGCCCTGGAGTTTGGTATATCTCCACTGGTATGTCATCCAGCCCTGGAGTTTGGTATATCTCCACTGGTATGTCATCCAGCCCTGGAGTTTGGTATATCTCCACTGGTATATCTCCACTGGTATGCCATCCAGCCCTGGAGTTTGGTATATCTCCACTGGTATGCCATCCAGCCCTGGAGTTTGGTCTATCTCCACTGGTATGCCATCAGGCCTGGAGTTTGGTATATCTCCACTGGTATATCTACTGGTATCATCCAGCCCTGGAGTTTGGTATATCTCCACTGGTATGTCATCCAGGCCTGGAGTTTGGTATATCTCCACTGGTATATCATCCAGCCCTGGTTTGGTATATCTCCACTGGTATGTCATCCAGCCCTGGAGTTTGGTATATCTCCACTGGTATGCCATCCAGCCCTGGAGTTTGGTATATCTCCACTGGTATGCCATCCAGCCCTGGAGTTTGGTATATCTCCACTGGTATACCTCCACTGGTATGCCATCCAGCCCTGGAGTTTGGTATATCTCCACTGGTATGCCATCCAGCCCTGGAGTTTGGTATATCTCCACTGGTATACCATCCAGCCCTGGAGTTTGGTATATCTCCACTGGTATACCATCTAGCCCTGGAGTTTGGTATATCTCCACTGGTATGCCATCTAGCCCTGGAGTTTGGTATATCTCCACTGGTATGTCATCCAGCCCTGGAGTTTGGTATATCTCCACTGGTATACCATCTAGCCCTGGAGTTTGGTATATCTCCACTGGTATACCATCTAGCCCTGGAGTTTGGTATATCTCCACTGGTATACCATCTAGCCCTGTAGTTTGGTATACCTCCACTGGTATGTCATCCAGCCCTGGAGTTTGGTATACTTCCACTGGTATATCTCCACTGGTATATCTCCACTGGTATATCTCCACTGGTATATCTCCACTGGTATGTCATCCAGCCCTGGAGTTTGGTATACTTCCACTGGTATATCTCCACTGGTATATCTCCACTGGTATGTCATCCATTGGTATACCTCCACTGGTATACCTCCACTGGTATATCTCCACTGGTATACCTCCACTGGTATATCTCCACTGGTATATCTCCACTGGTATATCTCCTCTGGTATACCTCCACTGGTATATCTCCACTGGTATATCTCCACTGGTATATCTCCCCTGGTATATCTCCACTGGTATACCTCCACTGGTATACCTCCACTGGTATACCATCCAGCCCTGGAGTTTGGTATATCTCCACTGGTATATCTCCACTGGTATATCTCCACTGGTATGCCATCCAGCCCTGGAGTTTGGTATATCTCCACTGGTATATCTCCACTGGTATATCTCCAGCCCTGGTATATCTCCACTGGTATGCCATCCAGCCCTGGAGTTTGGTATATCTCCACTGGTATCCACCATCTCCAGCCCTGGAGTTTGGTATATCTCCACTGGTATATCTCCACTGGTATATCTCCACTGGTATGTCATCCAGCCCTGGAGTTTGGTATACTTCCACTGGTATGCCATCTAGCCCTGGAGTTTGGTATATCTCCACTGGTATGCCATCTAGCCCTGGAGTTTGGTATATCTCCACTGGTATGCCATCTAGCCCTGGAGTTTGGTATATCTCCACTATGCCATCACTGGTCTATCTCCACTGGTATACCATCTAGCCCTGGAGTTTGGTATATCTCCACTGGTATGCCATCCAGCCCTGGAGTTTGGTATATCTCCACTGGTATGCCATCCAGCCCTGGAGTTTGGTATATCTCCACTGGTATACCATCTAGCCCTGGAGTTTGGTATACCTCCACTGGTATGCCATCTAGCCCTGGAGTTTGGTATACCTCCACTGGTATATCTCCACTGGTATACCTCCACTGGTATATCTCCACTGGTATACCTCCACTGGTATGCCATCCAGCCCTGGAGTTTTCCCAGACTTAAAGGCTTTAATTGCATCAAGAAGTTCCTCCTCTGTAATTTACCTTCACATGAGTCTTTCTGTACAGATGTTCCTTTTACATTACTAATAGGAAAAAAATCCATACAATTAACTTTGGTTAGAGGAGATGAAGGAGACTGAAATGAAAACATATGCCTAAAGTACTCTTTCAAAATATTGTTAGGTGGATCATGGGTGAATCATTGAATTTCAATGTTGAAAATTAAAAAATAATTTATTGGATTTTCCATCCAGTATATCTCACTATATCTCACAATGTTACTGGTAGTCTGTAGGGTATCTACAGATGGACTACTCAAATAAAGTGTTCCCCTCTACTCCACTACCCCATACTACACTACCCTCTACTCCACTACCCCATACTACACTAGCCTCTACTCCACTACCCTCTACTCCACTACCCCCTACTCCACTACCCCACTCCACTACCCCTCCACTACCCCCTACTCCACTACCCTCTACTCCACTACCCTCTACCCCCTACTACTCCACTACCCTCTACTCCACTACCCCTACTCCACTACCCCCTACTCCACTACCCCCACTACCCCCTACTCCACTACCCCTCCACTACCCCACTACCCCCCACTCCACTACCCACTACCCACTACTACCCACTACCAGTCTACTCCACTACCCCACTCCACTACCCCACTACCCCTTCCCACTACTCCACTACCCTCTACTACCCCACTCCACTACCCCCTACTCCACTACTACTCCCCTCTACTCCACTACCCCCCTCCACTACCCTCTACTCCACTACCCTCTACTCCACTACCCCCTACTCCACTACCCTCTACTCCACTACCCCATACTACACTCCAGTCTACTCTACTCCACTACCCTCTACTCCACTACCCCATACTACACTCCAGTCTACTCTACTCCACTACCCTCTACTCCACTACCCCTACTCCCTACCCTCTACTCCACTACCCCCTACTCCACTACCCTCTACTACCCACTACTACTCCACTACCCTCTACTCCACTACCCCCTACTCCTCCAGTCCCACTCCACTACCCTCTACTCCACTACCCCTACTCCACTACCCCTACTCCACTACCCTACTCCACTACCCTCTACTCCACTACCCCTACCCCTACTCCACTCTCCACTACCCTCTACTCCACTACCCCTACTCCACTACCCCTACTCCACTACCCCCCTACTCCACTACCCCTCTACTCCACTACTCCACTACCCTACTCCACTCCACTACCCTCTACTCCACTACCCCCACTCCACTACCCCCTACTCCACTACCCCACTCCACCCCTACTCCACTACCCTCTACTACCCACTACCCCCTACTCCACCACCCCTAGTCACTCCTCTACTCCACTACCCCTACTCCACTAACTCCACCCCTACTCCACTACCCCACTCCACTACCCTCTACTCCACTACCCCTACTCCACTACACCCCTACTCCACTCTCCACTACCCTCACCCTCCACACCCCAGTCTACTCCCTCTCCACTACCCCTACTCTACTACACTACACTCCACTACTACACTACTACCCTCTACTCCACTACTACTCCACTACCCTCTACTCCACTACACTCCACCCTCTACTCCACTAGTCTCCACCTCCACTACTACTCTACTACACTCTACTCCACTCACTCTACTCCACTACACTCACCCACTAGTCTCCATCCACTCACTCCACTACTCCACTCTACTACTCTACTCTCTAGTCTCTACTACAGTCTACTCCACTACTCTACTACACTCTACTCCACTCTAGTCTCCACTCCACTCTACAGTCTACTCCACTCTACTCTACTACACTGTACTCCACTCTACTCCACTCTACTCTACTCTACTCTACTACACTCTACTCCACTCCACTCTAGTCTCCTTCACTCCACTCTACTAAACTCTACTCTACTCCACTCCACTCTACTCCACTCTACTACACTCCACTCTAGTCTCCACTCCACTCTACTCCTCTACTACACTCTACTACACTCTACTCTACTACACTCCTCTACCACACTCCCCTCCACTCCCCTCCAATACACTCTACTACACTATACTACACTCAACTATATTCAACTACACTCTACTACACTCCACTCTATTACACTCTATTCTACTATACTCCACTCCACTCTACTCCACTCTACTCCACTCTATTACACTCTATTATACTCTACTCTACTCCACTCTACTGTATTCTACTCTACTCTACTCCACTCTACTGTATTCTACTCTACTCCACTCTACTGTATTCTACTCTACTCCACTCTACTGTATTCTACTCTACTCTACTCCACTCTACTGTATTCTACTCTACTCTACTCCACTCTACTGTATTCTACTCTACTCTACTCCACTCTACTGTATTCTACTCTACCATTCTCTACTCTACTACACTCCACTCTACTCCACTCTATTATACTCTACTCTACTACACTCCACTCCACTCTATTATACTCTACTCTACTCCACTCTACTCTACTCTACTACACTAACATGCAGGTGCTTTATCCCTACCTAGAGCCTGGAGTTTTTCCTGGTCAGGGTACAACAACATGGTAAGCAAAACTCCTGTTCCTCCCCCTCTGGACTCACCTTGCGGTACTTGACAAAGTATGCGTTGATTGGATGTCCCCAGTCACGGCCCGCCCTCCACTCCAGGTCATAGACATCAGGTTTGTGAGTCTGAGGAGGGCTAGTAATGATTGGTGCTTCAGGGGTGGGCCGGTCGCTGCTCCTCTCTGTTGGTTGGCCCATGGTGTCCCATAGCCCATCCCCTTCTCCTAGCCCCTCCCCTAGCCCTTCCCCTTCCTCCTCGGGTGGGAGGAGCTCATCTCCCTCGTCGCTCTGGATTGGGTGGACGGAGGTGGGTGGAGCGTCGATCAGAATATCAGCGGTGGAACCAGGCTGAGGTTCTTGTTCTTCTAGAGATAGAAAGAGAAGTTTCAGATTAAACCAGGCTGAGGTTCTTCTTCTAGACATAGAAAGAGAAGTTTCATATTAAACTGTATCCAAGTATAAGATCGAAGCTTGAAACTTTGATCACAAATCATATTGTGATGTTTTTAATACATTTTCTTGCTATGAATTTAGATGCAAATAAACTGAATGTTCTTTCTGGGGCCGGTTGCACCAGTTGTTATGAAACGCTAGGTTAGCCGTAGCTACGCTCTTAGAAATAAAGATGCTATCTAGAACCTTACAAGGTTCTTCGGTTGTCCCCATAGGAGAACCCTTTTAAGAACCCTTTTTGGTTCCAGTTAGAACGTTTTTGGGTTCCGTGTAGAACCCTTTCCACAGAAGGTTCTACATGGAACCCAAAATGTTCATACCTGGAACCTAAAAGTTTTTTTCCCTATGGGGACAGCCGAGGAACCCTTTAGAAACCCCATCTTTTTCTAAGAGTGTACGTTCGACTATGTGACCCGTATTTACACCAGTTGCACCAACCAAAAACAAGACTAATTGAAGCTAAGTCCGGCGTAGGCAATGCGCACTCATGAGCTTTGATGCTTCATAACGATGGTTGCTAGGCAGCGCCCGTTACTAAGCTGTTACCATCCTTGTGGCAGTTGCAAACTTTGCCAGGCATGTCACTTCGCCCATCACTTCGCACGGCCCATCATTATTCCGACTACAACTACACGGCCCATCATTATTACGACCACAACTACACGGCCATCATTATTACGACCACAACTACACGGCCCATCATTATTACGGCTACAACTACACAGCCCATCATTATTACGACTACAACTACACAGCCCATCATTATTACGACTACAACTACACGGCCCATCATTATTACACAATAATCAACTAATGAATATTGAAAACATGTTTTAAATGGTTGGTTATTTGAAACTCCACCCTGTAAAAGTACAGCCCATCAGTTATTACGAGTATATTACAGTATATTACGGTATCATTACAGTATATTACAGTATATTACAATATTACAGTATATCATTATTACGACTATATTACAGCCCATCATTATTACACATTTTATAATCAACTAATGAATATTGAAAACATGTTTTAAATGGTTGGTTATTTGAAACTCCACCCTGTAAAGAGTACAGTATATTACAGTATATTACAGTATATTAGAGTATATTACAGTATATTAGAGTATATTACAGAATATTACAGTATATAACAGTCAGTGACGGTCGGTGTGATTTTATTTTCATGAGCAGGGCCTTATTTCTATTACAGCATACTGGATGACTGTCCTTCATTTTCCATTCACCCAGTTCAATGTAACATTGACAGGTTTAAGCTACTACAAGATACTCTAATGGTCCATATACCCATCATGAGGTTGCTACAACCTCATTCCATTTTCTTGAATATACCCCTAATGAATACACCCCTAATGAATACACCCCTAATGAATACACCCCTAATGAATACACCCTGATGAATACACCCCTGATGAATACACCCCTAATGAATACACCCCTGATGAATACACCCCTAATGAATACACCCTAATGAATACACTAATGAATACACCCTAATGAATACACCCCTAATGAATAAACCCTAATGAATAAACCCCTAATGAATACACCCCTGATGAATAAACCCCTAATGAATACTAATGAATACACCCCTAATGAATACTAATGAATACACACCTAATGAATACACCCCTAATGAATACTAATGAATACCCTAATGAATACACCCCTGATGAATACAATGAATACACCCCTGATGAATACACCCCTGATGAATACACCCTAATGAATGAATAAACCCCTAATGAATACTAATGAATACACCCCTAATGAATACTAATGAATACACCCCTAATGAATACACCCCCCCTAATGAATACACCCCTGATGAATATGCTAATGAATACACCCCTAATGAATACACCCTGATGAATACCTGATGAATACACCCCTGATGAATACACCCCTAATGAATACTGATGAATACACCCTGATGAATACACCCTAATGAATACACCCCTGATGAATACACCCCTGAATGAATACACCCCTGATGAATACACCCCTGATGAATACACTAATGAATACACCCCTGATGAATACACCCTAATGAATACACCCCTGATGAATACACCCCTAATGATGAATATACCCCTGATGAATACTAATGAATACACCCCTGATGAATACACCCCTAATGAATACTAATGAATACACCCCTGATGAATACACCCCTGATGAATACACCCCTGATGAATGAAACACTAATGAATGATGAATACACCCCTGATGAAATACACCCCTGATGAATACACCCCTGATGAATACTAATGAATACACCCCTGATGAATACTAATGAATACACTGATGAATACCCCTGATGAATACACCCCTGATGAATACACCCCTGATGAATACACCCCTGATGAATACACCCCTAATGAATACACCCCTGATGAATACACCCCCAATGAATACACCCCTGATGAATACACCCCTAATGAATACTAATGAATACACCCCTAATGAATACTAATGAATACACCCTGATGAATACACCCCTGATGAATACACCCCTAATGAATACACCCCTGATGAATACACCCCTAATGAATACACCCCTGATGAATACACCCCTGATGAATACACCCCTGATGAATACACCCCTAATGAATACACCCCTGATGAATACACCCCTGATGAATACTAATGAATACACCCCTGATGAATACACCCCTAATGAATACTAATGAATACACCCTAATGAATACTGATGAATACACCCCTGATGAATACACCCCTGATGAATACACCCCTAATGAATACACCCCTGATGAATACACCCCTGATGAATACTAATGAATACACCCTTAATGAATACTAATGAATACACCCCTAATGAATACACCCCTGATGAATACACCCCTAATGAATACCAATGAATACACCCCTGATGAATACCACCCTGATCACATGTCAACATAGTTCCCTTTCATACCAGACAGATACAAACAGCTTGTTGTCTATATAATTCCTTCTCCACCTCTATCTACGAGCTCTACTTCCTCCCTCCTCGTCCCTTCCCCGTCCCGTTTGTGGACTTCAATGAACAACTCATCAGTTATATGTGACCAGGCGAAGAAACCTTTCCAAGCCAAACCTTCATATTATAACCGCTAAGGGCTCCACACATCGTTGTCATCATATCTTTATTTGTGTTTTATTTCCCTTTTATTTAACCAGATAGGCCAGTTGAGAACAAGTTCTCATTTACAGTTGAAGTCGGAAGTTTACATACACCTTAGCCAAATACATTTAAACTCAGTTTTTCCCAATTCCTGACATTTAATCCTAGTAAAAATCCCCTGTCTTAGGTCAGTTAGGATCACCACTTTATTTTAAGAATGTGAAATGTCAGAATAATAGTAGAGAGCATGATTTATTTCAGCTTGTAGTTCTTTCATCACATTCCCAGTGGGTCAGAAGTGTACATACACTCAATTAGTATTTGGTAGCATTGCCTTTAAATTGTTTAACTTGGGTCAAACTTTTCGGGTAGCCTTCCACAAGCCTCCCACAATACGTTGGGTGAATTTTGGCCCATTCCTCCTGACAACATGTCAACAGTCTTTATATACGTTTTTAGGCTTGTTTTTTTGTTAAATGATCTTTTTGCTACATTGCTGCCATAAGATGAGGGACAGTGTCTGACAGACCAACCAACCTGCACATGTCCTCTATGCTTGTTGTTGTTGTTATGTTAATATTTATGTTAATATTGTACCAAAGTAAGCTTTGGCAATATGTACATTGTTATGTCATGCCAATAAAGCACATTGAATTGAATTGAATTGAGAGAGATGGAGACAAAAGGGGAGAAGGTGAGAGAAGGAGAGACAGAGAGAGAGAGATGGAGAAAGAATGGGATAAAGCTACAGAGAGCGAGAGAGAGAAGGAAAGACAGAGAGAGAGAGATAGCTGGAGAGAGAATGGGAGAAAGTGAGAGAGAGAGAGAGAGAGAGAGAGAGAGAGAGAGAGAGAGCTGGAGAGAGAGAGAAGGAGAGACAGAGCTGGAGAGAGAAGGAGAGACAGAGAGAGGGAGAGCTAGAGAGAGAATGGGAGAAAGTGAGAGAGAGAGAGAGAAGGAGAGACAGAGCTGGAGAGAGGAGAGAGAGAGAGTGAGAGAGAATGGGAGAAAGTGAGAGAGAGAGAGAGCTGGAGAGAGAGAGAAGGAGAGACAGAGCTGGAGAGAGAAGGAGAGAGAGAGAGAGAGAGAGCTGGAGAGAGAATGGGAGAAAGTGAGAGAGAGAGAGAGCTGGAGAGAGAAGGAGAGACAGAGAGAGAGAGCTGGAGAGAGAAAGAGAGAGAGAGAGAGAGAGAGAGAGAGCTGGAGAGAGAAGGGGAGAAAGTGAGAGAGAGCGAGAGAGGGCTGGAGAGAGAGAGGGAGGGAGAGAGAGAGTGTATTTCTCTCTCTAGGTGTAGTGTAGCTGGGGATGATTCTCCTGGTATTTGAATGGTTGCTGTGAGGAATGTGGGCAGCTGGCGCGCTCCCATATCCCAGGTTAGTGTTACCAGTTCCAAGCCTGTTGATTTAGTAAAGTGAACCCACTGCTGCCTGCCTGCCACACACACCCAAAAAACAGTCCCCTACCCTCCCCTGCTCTGTCCCCTTTCCCTGCTCAGTTCCCTACCCTCCCCTGCTCTGTCCCCTTTCCCTGCTCAGTTCCCTCCCCTCCCCTGCTCTGTCCCCTTTCCCTGCTCAGTCCCCTACCCTCCCCTGCTATGTCCCCTTTCCCTGCTCAGTTCCCTCCCCTCCCCTGCTATGTCCCCTTTCCCTGCTCAGTTCCCTCCCCTCCCCTGCTCTGTCCCCTTTCCCTGCTCAGTTCCCTACCCTGCTCAGTCTCTACCCTGCTCTGTTTCCTACCCTTCCCTACTCTGCAGAGACGGCAGGGTAGCCTAGTGGTTAGAATGTTAGAACGTTGGACTAGTAACCGAAAGGTTGCAAGTTCGAATCCCCGAGCTGACAGGGTAGAAATCTGTCGTTCTGCCCCTGAACAGGCAGTTAACCCACTGTTCCTAGGCCGTCATTGAAAATAAGAATTTGTTCTTAACTGACTTGCCTAGTTAAATAAAGGTTAAAAATAAAAATAAAAAAGACAGAGTTAGGGGCTAGGGGTATTAGGTCAAAGATAGATTCTCCACAGCCTATATATCACAGTCACAGATCAGTCCATCAGCTATATATCAGAGTCACTGATCAGTCCATTAGCTATATATCACAGTCACAGATCTGTCCATAAGCTATATATCACAGTCACAGATCAGTCCATTAGCTACATATCACAGTCACAAATCACTCCATTAGCTATATATCACAGTCACAGATCACTCCACCAGCTTTATTTATTTATTTTATTTTAACCCTTATTTTACTAGGTAAGTTGACTTAGAACACATTCTCAATTACATCAATGACCTGGGGAATAGTTACAGGAGAGAGGAGGGGGGATGAATGAGCCAATTGGAAGCTGGGGATGATTAGGTGACCATGATGGTATGAGGGCCAGATAACTGGAGTAGGTGACCATGATGGTATAAGGGCCAGATAACTGGAGTAGGTGGCCATGATGGTATAAGGGCCAGATAACTGGAGTAGGTGGCCATGATGGTATGAGGGCCAGATAACTAGAGTAGGTGGCCATGATGGTATAAGGGCCAGATAACTGGAGTAGGTGACCATGATGGTATAAGGGCCAGATAACTGGAGTAGGTGGCCATGATGGTATAAGGGCCAGATAACTGGAGTAGGTGGCCATGATGGTATAAGGGCCAGATAACTGGAGTAGGTGGCCATGATGGTATAAGGGCCAGATAACTGGAGTAGGTGGCCATGATGGTATGAGGGCCAGATAACTAGAGTAGGTGGCCATGATGGTATGAGGGCCAGATAACTGGAGTAGGTGGCCATGATGGTATAAGGGCCAGATAACTAGAGTAGGTGGCCATGATGGTATGAGGGCCAGATAACTGGAGTAGGTGGCCATGATGGTATGAGGGCCAGATACCTGGAGTAGGTGGCCATGATGGTATGAGGGCCAGATAATTGGATGTGGGATGGTGGGGAGGGAACTGGAACCTAGCAACACAAATATACATCAATCAATTAATAAATACATCAATCAAATGTATTTATAAAGCCCATTGACCGGAACAGTTGAACTGTGACCGGAACTTTCTTAGCAGGAGCTCAACGCTGGCCAGCTAAACATAAACAGAACAGAGAAACGAACACAACTGACAGTGTACTCCTTTAAAGACAGCCGACAGTAAACAGTTTATATATACAACAATATCAGAGATGATCTGATAACAACCTCTGGTGCCTGGTACCTGGTAACCCACAGAGCCAAAGATCTGCCGGGACCATGTTTTAATACTCAGCTTATCTAACTCACATCTAGTTCTCACTGTAACCACACCAGTGTTGCTGCACATCATAGCAGAATAAATCTATCTTTCTGCACTGAGAGTTGGAGGAGGCAGGAGAGAACAGAACGAAGGGAGCTCTGGTCTCAGCTCAGACCACGACCACACTATCTCTCAGCTCATGTCTGGTATCAGCCCAGACCACTACCACACTATCTCTCTGCTCTGGTCTCAGCTCAGACCACTACCACACTATCTCTCTGCTCTGGTCTGGTCTCAGCTCAGACCACGACCACACTATCTCTCTGCTCTGGTCTGGTCCCAGCTCAGACCACTACCACACTATCTCTCTGCTCTGGTCTGGTCTCAGCTCAGACCACTACCACACTATCTCTCTGCTCTGGTCTGGTCTCAGCTCAGACCACTACCACACTATCTCTCTGCTCTGGTCTGGTCTCAGCTCAGACCACTACCACACTATCTCTCTGGTCTGGTCTGGTCTGGTCTCAGCTCAGACCACTACCACACTATCTCTCTGCTCTGGTCTGGTCTCAGCTCAGACCACTACCACACTATCTCTCTGCTCTGGTCTGGTCTCAGCTCAGACCACTACCACACTATCTCTCTGCTCTGGTCTGGTCTCAGCTCAGACCACTACCACACTATCTCTCTGCTCTGGTCTGGTCTCAGCTCAGACCACTACCACACTATCTCTCTGCTCTGGTCTCAGCTCAGACCACTACCACACTATCTCTCTGCTCTGGTCTCAGCTCAGACCACTACCACACTATCTCTCTGCTCTGGTCTGGTCTCAGCTCAGACCACTACCACACTATCTCTCTGCTCTGGTCTGGTCTCAGCTCTTCAAGTGCAGTCGCAAGAACCATCTAGCGCTATGATGAAACTGTCTCTCAAGAGGACCGCCACAGGAAAGACCCAGAGTTACCTCTGCTGCAGAGGATCAGTTCACTAGAGTTACCTGTCTCTCATGAGGACCGCCACAGGAAAGACCCAGAGGTACCTCTGCTGTGATGAAACTGTCTCTCATGAGGACTGCCACAGGAAATGAAGACCCAGAGTTACCTCTGCTGCAGAGGATCAGTTCACTAGAGTTACCTGTCTCTCAAGAGGACCGCCACAGGAAAGACCCAGAGTTACCTCTGCTGCAGAGGATCAGTTCACTAGAGTTACCAGCCTCAGATTGCAGCCCAAATAAATGCTTCACAGAGTTCAAATAAAAGACACATCTCAACATCAACTGTTCAGAGGAGACTGCGTGAATCAGGCCTTCATGGTTGAATTGCTGCAAAGAAACCACAACTAAAGGACACCAATAAGAAGAAGAGACTTGGTTGGGCCAAGAAACACGAGCAATGGACATTAGACTGGTGAAAATCTGTCCTTTGGTCTGATGTTTCCAAATTTGAGATTTTTGGTTCCAACCGCTGTGTCTTTGTGAGACGCAGAGTAGGTGAGCGGATGATCTCCAAATGTGTGGTTCTCACCATGAAGCATGGGGCAGGAGGTGTGATGGTGTGGGGTGCTTTGCTGGTGACACTGTCTGGGATTTATTTAGAATTCAAGACACACTTAATCAGCATGGCTACCACAGCATTCTGCAGCGATACGCCATCCCATCTGGTTTGGGCTTAGTGGGAATATAATTTGTTTTTCAACAGGACAATGACACAAAACACACCTCCTGGTTGTGTATGGGCTATTTGACCAAGAAGGAGAGTGATGAAGTCCTGCATCAGATGACCTGGCCTCCACAATCAACCGACTTCAACCCAAATTAGATGGTTTGAGATGAGTCGGACTGCAGAGTGAAGGAAAAGCAGCCAACAAGTGCTCAGCATATGTGGGAACTCCTTCAAGACAGTTGGAAAAGCATTCCAGATGAAGCTGGTTGAGAGAATGCCAAGAGTGTGCAAAGCTGTCATCAAGGCAAAGGGTGGCTACTTTGAAGAATATCAAATATAAAATACATTTTGATTTGTTTAACACTTTTTTGGTTACTACATGATTCCATATGTGTTATTTCATAGTTTTAATGTCTTCACTATTTTTGTACAATATAGAAAAGAGTAAACAATATAGAAAACCCCTTGAATGAGTAGTTGTGTCCAAACTTTCGACTGGTACTGTATATTATACTACCTGGTACTGTATATTATACTACCTGGTCCTGTATATTATACTACCTGGTACTGTATATTATACTACCTGGTACTGTATATTATACTACCTGGTACTGTATATTATACTACCTGGTCCTGTATATTATACTATCTGGTCCTGTATATTATACTACATGGTACTGTATATTATACTATTTGGTACTGTATATTATACTACCTGGTACTGTATATTATACTACCTGGTACTGTATATTATACTACCCGGTACTGTACTTCCATTCCATTTTCAACTGGTTCCCGGGGGACCTTCAGACGATACTTGTGAGGCCTGTGGGCGCCCTAGAGAAGAACCCGAGTCTCTCACCTTTCCACAGAGGGGTCATATCAGCTTGAAGCCCAAACTGTTTGGACTCTATAGTCAGAAGTTGGCGGATTGGCTGTAACCGACTTCAGACGAGGAAGTGATCCACAGGTAGATGTGGAAGTGATCCACAGGTAGATGTGGAAGTGATCCACAGGTAGATGAGGAAGTGATCCACAGGTAGATGTGGAAGTGATCCACAGGTAGATGTGGAAGTGATCCACAGGCGGATGTGGAAGTGATCCACAGGCGGATGTGGAAGTGATCCACAGGTAGATGTGGAAGTGATCCACAGGTAGATGTGGAAGTGATCCACAGGCGGATGAGGAAGTGATCCACAGGTAGATGAGGAAGTGATCCACAGGCAGATGTGGAAGTGATCCACAGGCAGATGAGGAAGTGATCCACAGGTAGATGTGGAAGTGATCCACAGGTAGATGTGGAAGTGATCCACAGGTAGATGAGGAAGGGAACCACAGGTAGATGAGGAAGTGATCCACAGGTAGATGTGGAAGTGATCCACAGGTAGATGAGGAAGTGATCCACAGGTAGATGAGGAAGTGATCCACAGGTAGATGTGGAAGTGATCCACAGGTAGATGAGGAAGTGATCCACGGGTAGATGTGGAAGTGATCCACAGGTAGATGTGGAAGTGATCCACAGGTAGATGTGGAAGTGATCCACAGGTAGATGTGGAAGTGATCCACAGGTAGATGTGGAAGTGATCTACAGGTAGATGTGGAAGTGATCCACAGGTAGATGTGGTGGATTGAGACACATCCAATTAAATAACAGATATCTGTCTAGTTTAAATGAACAGATTTTTATGGGGATTTTTGTTATAAGCTAATTAGATTTAGAGATCGACTCTAGGGGGTAAACCTAACCCTAACCTTAACCCAAACCTAACCCTTAAGCCTAAAATAGCCTTTTTTCTTGTGGGGACTGGCTAAATGAATTTTCCTTGTTTTACTATCCTTGTGAGGACTTCTGATCCCCATAAGGATAATAAAACCAAATACACACACACACACACGCTCAGAGCCATCCAAGGCTACTCTTTCCATTCCTCTGTCCCTGAGTTTATCCCTGGTGGCCAGCATGAAGGTAGCTCTGACACAAAAACAGGAAGCGAGAGACGTGGGGAAGATGGAGAGGGGCTAAGGGAGAGCTACTACTTCAACCTACTCCCTAAACCAGCAGGGAGAACAGCCCATTTTCTCATACAATCACTTCCTGATACCCCACTACTTTAGGAGAGTACACTGTACCTGATTGGAGGGTGAGCCTGCCAGCTGACTGGGCTGAGCCAATCACGTTGTCCACCAGGCACTGGTACACACCGACGTCCTGTGATGTCACCCTTTTGATGCAGAGGGAGGAGCCTGAAATTTGGAGGCGGGGCGAGGGGGCGATGGGGGCAGAGTTGAAGAGCCAGGTGACATTGGGGGTGGGGTTTCCCTTGGCAACGCAGGTGAAGCGAGCGGTGTCTCCAGGTGAGACAGACTGGTCAGACAGATTCCTCAGGA
>NC_056442.1:59656986-59671986 GCF_018296145.1 Oncorhynchus tshawytscha | reverse complement strand
TTGGATGTTGTAAGTCCACAACAATGCTTAAACCACATCAGGAGACCGCTTTTGAGAAATAAAAAAAATACGACATTTGGACGTTGTAATTGTAATTTAATTCAATGGCAAGAGACCGTTGTGTCTGGCTATTGGTGTTTTTGTACTGTACAATGTACACTGTAGGGTATACATACGATTGATACAAATCATCATGGTATCATTCTGCCAGGTAGGTCTAAATCACAGTCAACATTGGGAAGGTTTTTGGGGAAATCCTATAGAATTGTACATCCAAACAGTGCATGATGACTGAAATGCAGATCGCAAAGATTCGACCGAAATGAACCAAACATTAATGTCGCACTGCAAAGCAAAGGGGTCGCAAAAGCGAGTTTTGAGCCATGAGAAGGAATGAGGCATTGGCCACAATACCTCCAAGGCTAGGGTAAACAGAAGAGTGGCCACAATACCTCCTAGGCTAGGGTAAACAGAAGAGTGGCCACAATACCTCCAAGGCTAGGGTAAACAGAAGAGTGGCCACAATACCTCCTAGGCTAGGGTAAACAGAAGAGTGGCCACAATACCTCCAAGGCTAGGGTAAACAGAAGAGTGGCCACAATACCCCCAAGGCTAGGGTAAACAGAAGAGTGGCCACAATACCTCCTAGGCTAGGGTAAACAGAAGAGTGGCCACAATACCTCCTAGGCTAGGGTAAACAGAAGAGTGGCCACAATACCTCCTAGGCTAGGGTAAACAGAAGAGTGGGCACAATACCTCCTAGGCTAGGGTAAACAGAAAAGTGGCCACAATACCTCCTAGGCTAGGGTAAACAGAAGAGTGGGCACAATACCTCCTAGGCTAGGGTAAACAGAAGAGTGGGCACAATACCTCCTAGGCTAGGGTAAACAGAAGAGTGGCCACAATACCTCCAAGGCTAGGGTAAACAGAAGAGTGGCACAATACCTCCTAGGCTAGGGTAAACAGAAAGTGAGTAGGCTAGGGTAAACACAATACCCCCCTAGGCTAGGGTAAACAGAAGAGTGGCCACAATACCTCCAAGGCTAGGGTAAACAGAAGAGTGGCCACAATACCTCCAAGGCTAGGGTAAACAGAAGAGTGGCCACAATACCTCCAAGGCTAGGGTAAACAGAAGAGTGGGCACAATACCTCCTAGGCTAGGGTAAACAGAAAAGTGGCCACAATACCTCCTAGGCTAGGGTAAACAGAAGAGTGGCCACAATACCTCCAAGGCTAGGGTAAACAGAAGAGTGGCCACAATACCTCCTAGGCTAGGGTAAACAGAAGAGTGGGTACAATACCTCCAAGGCTAGGGTAAACAGAAGAGTGGCCACAATACCTCCAAGGCTAGGGTAAACAGAAGAGTGGCCACAATACCTCCAAGGCTAGGGTAAACAGAAGAGTGGCCACAATACCTCCAAGGCTAGGGTAAACAGAAGAGTGGGCACAATACCTCCTAGGCTAGGGTAAACAGAAGAGTGGGCACAATACCTCCTAGGCTAGGGTAAACAGAAGAGTGGCCACAATACAGGCTAGGGTAAACAGAAGAGTGGCCACAAACCTCCTAGGCTAGGGTAAACAGAAGAACAATACCTCCTAGGCTAGGGTAAACAGAAGAGTGGGCACAATACCTCCTAGGCTAGGGTAAACAGAAGAGTGGGCACAATACCTCCTAGGCTAGGCTAAACAGAAGAGTGGGCACAATACCTCCTAGGCTAGGGTAAACAGAAGAGTGGGCACAATACCTCCTAGGCTAGGGTAAACAGAAGAGTGGCCACAATACCTCCTAGGCTAGGGTAAAGAGAAGAGTGGCCACAATACCTCCTAGGCTAGGGTAAACAGAAGAGTGGCCACAATACCTTAGGCTAGGGTAAAAGAAGAGTGGCCACAATACCTCCTAGGCTAGGGTAAACAGAAGAGTGGCCACAATACCTCCTAGGCTAGGGTAAAGAGTCGGCACAATACCTCCTAGGCTAGGGTAAACAGAAGAGTGGCCACAATACCTCCAAGGCTAGGGTAAACAGAAGAGTGGGCACAATACCTCCTAGGCTAGGGTAAACAGAAGAGTGGCCACAATACCTCCTAGGCTAGGGTAAACAGAAGAGTGGGCACAAACAGCTAGGGTAAACAGAAGAGTGGGCACAATACCTCCTAGGCTAGGCTAAACAGAAGAGTGG
Organism: Oncorhynchus tshawytscha; assembly: GCF_018296145.1. Classification (NCBI taxonomy): domain Eukaryota; kingdom Metazoa; phylum Chordata; class Actinopteri; order Salmoniformes; family Salmonidae; genus Oncorhynchus; species Oncorhynchus tshawytscha. Next base: position 59,669,809 of record NC_056442.1, on the reverse strand, counting down.
CCACAATACCTCCTAGGCTAGGGTAAAGAGAAGAGTGGCCACAATACCTCCTAGGCTAGGGTAAACAGAAGAGTGGGCACAATACCTCCTAGGCTAGGGTAAACAGAAGAGTGGCCACAATACCTCCTAGGCTAGGGTAAACAGAAGAGTGGGCACAATACCTCCTAGGCTAGGGTAAACAGAAGAGTGGGCACAATACCTAGGCTAGGCTAAACAGAAGAGTGGGCACAATACCTCCTAGGCTAGGGTAAACAGAAGAGTGGCCACAATACCTCCTAGGCTAGGGTAAACAGAAGAGTGGCCACAATACCTCCTAGGCTAGGGTAAACAGAAGAGTGGCCACAATACCTCCTAGGCTAGGGTAAACATAAAAGTGGCCACAATACCTCTCAGGCTAGGGTAAAGAGAAGAGTGGGCACAATACCTCCAAGGCTAGGGTAAACAGAAGAGTGGCCATAATACCTCCTAGGCTAGGGTAAACATAAAAGTGGCCACAATACCTCCAAGGCTAGGGTAAACAGAAGAGTGGCCACAATACCTCCTAGGCTAGGGTAAACATAAAAGTGGCCACAATACCTCCAAGGCTAGGCTAAACAGAAGAGTGGGCACAATACCTCCTAGGCTAGGGTAAACAGAAGAGTGGCCACAATACCTCCAAGGCTAGGGTAAACAGAAGAGTGGGCACAATACCTCCAAGGCTAGGGTAAACAGAAGAGTGGCCACAATACCTCCTAGGCTAGGGTAAACAGAAGAGTGGCCACAATACCTCCTAGGCTAGGGTAAACAGAAGAGTGGGCACAATACCTCCAAGGCTAGGGTAAACAGAAGAGTGGGCACAATACCTCCTAGGCTAGGGTAAACAGAAGAGTGGGCACAATACCTCCTAGGCTAGGGTAAACAGAAGAGTGGGCACAATACCTCCAAGGCTAGGGTAAACAGAAGAGTGGCCACAATACCTCCAAGGCTAGGGTAAACAGAAGAGTGGGCACAATACCTCCTAGGCTAGGGTAAACAGAAGAGTGGGCACAATACCTCCTAGGCTAGGGTAAACAGAAGAGTGGCCACAATACCTCCAAGGCTAGGCTAAACAGAAGAGTGGCCACAATACCTCCTAGGCTAGGGTAAACAGAAGAGTGGCCACAATACCTCCAAGGCTAGGGTAAACAGAAGAGTGGCCACAATACCTCCTAGGCTAGGGTAAACAGAAGAGTGGGCAACCTGTAATTTAAAAATATTTGGATTTAATGTAATTGACATACACAAAATAGTCTAAATTGGTGAAGTGAAATGAAAAAAATAACTTGTTTAAAAAATTAGGGGGAACCCCCCCCCCCAGAAAAATGGTGTGTGAATATGTATTCACCCCCTTTGCTATGAAACCCCTAAATAAGATCTGGTGCAACCAATTACCTTCAGAAGTCACACAATTAGTTAAATAAAGTCCACCTGTGTGCAATCTAAGTGTCACATGATCTGACACATGATCTCAGTAAATATACACCTGTTCTGAAAGGACACAGAGTCTGCAACACCCCTAAGCAAGGGGCACCACCAAGAAAGTGGCACTATGAAGAACAAGGAGCTCTCCAAACAGCTCAGGGACAAACTTGTGGAGAAGTACAGATCAGATTTGGGTTATAAAATAATATCTGAAACTTTGAACATTCCACGGAGCATCATTAAATCCATTATTAAAACATGGAAAGAATATGGCACCACAACAAACCTGCCAAGAGAGGGCCGCCCACCAAAACTCACCCACCAGGCAAGGAGGGCATTAACCGGAGAGGCAACAAAGAGACCAAAGATAACCCTGAAGGAGCTGCAAAACTCCACAGCGGAGATTGGAGTATCTGTCCATAGGACCACTGTAAGCCGTACACTCCACAGAGCTGGGCTTTACGGAAGAGTGGCCAGAAAAAAAGCCATTGCTTAAATAAGCAAACACGTTTGGTGTTCGCCAAAAGGCATGAGGGAGACTCCCCAAACATATAGAAGAAGGTACTCTGGTCAGATGAGACTAAAATTGAGCTGTTTGGCCATCAAGGAAAACGCTATGGAAAACGCTATGTCAAATGCCCAACACCTCTCATCACCCCGAAAATACCATCCCCACAGTGAAGCATGGTGGTGGCAACATCATGCTGTGGGGATGTTTTTCATGCTGTGGGGATGTTTTGCAGGGACTGGAAAACTGGTCTGAACTGTAGGAATGATGGATGGCGTTAAATACATGAAAATTCTTGAGGGAAACCTGTTTCAGTCTTCCAGAGATTTGAGACTGGGACAGAGGTTCACCTTCCAGCAGGACAATGACCCTAAGCATACTGCTAAAGCAACACTTGAGTGGTTTAAGGGGAAACATGTAAATGTCTTGGAACAGCCTTGTCAAAGCCCAGACCTCAATCCAATTGAGAATCTGTGGTATGACTTAAAGATTGCTGTACACCAGCAGAACCCATCCAACTTGAAGGAGCTGGAGCAGTTTTGCCTTGAAGAATGGACAAAAATCCCAGTGGCTAGATGTGCCAAGCTTATAGAGACAAACCCCAAGAGACTTGCAGCTATAATTGCTGCAAAAGGTGGATCTACAAAGTATTGACTTTGGGGGGTGAATAGTTACGCACACTCAAGGTTTCAGTTTTTTTGTCTTGTTTATTTCACAATAAAAAATGTTTTGCATCTTCAAAGTGGTCGGCTTGTTGTGTAAATCAAATGATACAAACCACAAAAAAAATCTATTTTAATTCCAGGTTGTAAGGCAACAAAATAGGAAAAATTACAAGGGGGGTGAATACTTTCGCAAGACACTAAACTACTGTATATACACCAATAGAGCACACACAAATCAACACACTTTTGATGATTTCTTGAAGTACAAAACACTTTAAAAGAAGAGGAATAAAGCCTTGACTTAATGAAGGTTGACTGTATTATCAGTACTTACCACAGAGTAGGAGCGCTTGGCTGAGACAAAGCACAGTGCAGAGAACCCTCAGACCACCAGCCATAGTGACCACTCAGCCCTGCTGATCGCCTGCCACCCAGCACCCAGCACCCACACCAAAACACACACACACACACACAACAACAACACACACACCCGACACACACACACACACACCTGACGTCTGGTCAGCACACCTGCAACACACAGAGATAGACAGACAACAGAACAACATTAGAACAGGAACACAGCATTATTCAGCCGAGATGCATGGGGTTTAGGTCTAGGTACAGACATCACCACATATCATTCTCTCTCTCTCTAGGTACAGACATCACCACATATCATTCTCTCTCTAGGTACAGACATCAGCACATATCATTCTCTCTCTCTAGGTACAGACATCAGCACATATCATTCTCTCTCTCTCTAGGTACAGACATCACCACATATCATTCTCTCTCTAGGTACAGACATCACCACATATCATTCTCTCTCTAGGTACAGACATCACCACATATCATTCTCTGTCTCTAGGTACAGACATCACCACATATCATTCTCTCTCTCTAGGTACAGACATCACCACATATCTTTATCTCTCTCTAGGTACAGACATCACCACATATCATTCTCTCTCTCTAGGTACAGACATCACCACATATCTTTATCTCTCTCTAGGTACAGACATCACCACATATCATTCTCTCTCTCTAGGTACAGACATCACCACATATCATTCTCTCTCTCTAGGTACAGACATCACCACATATCATTCTCTCTCTCTCTCTAGGTACAGACATCACCACATATCATTCTCTCTCTCTAGGTACAGACATCACCACATATCATTCTCTCTCTAGGTACAGACATCACCACATATCATTCTCTCTCTCTAGGTACAGACATCACCACATATCATTCTCTCTCTAGGTACAGACATCACCACATATCATTCTCTCTCTAGGTACAGACATCACCACATATCATTCTCTCTCTCTAGGTACAGACATCACCACATATCATTCTCTCTCTCTCTAGGTACAGACATCACCACATATCATTCTCTCTCTAGGTACAGACATCACCACATATCATTCTCTCTCTCTAGGTACAGACATCAGCACATATCTTTATCTCTCTCTAGGTACAGACAAGATGAGATAATGCAGAAATAGAGACATGTAACCAGCCAAACAGTCTCAAACGATTTATACTTTCTATATAGGGAACAGGCCTCAGTTTTAACCAGTCAGTAACTAGTGAAATAAGTTTCCCTCTGCCTGTCTCATCTCATCTCGCTCTGCCCAGTGGAAACAAAACTCTATTAAGCCCTGTGATTAATCCCAAACACCATTCCTCCTGATCGTCATGACATATTCTCTTTACACACCCCTTGATCTCACACACTCCTGGCCTCTTACCCCCCCCCACCACCCCACCCCTCCCCCGAATGAACGAGTACTGAAGAGATTTTTTTCTCTCTGCTCTCAATATCTCTAGTCACACAGGACTAACCCCTCTAAGACTGACTGTAGCTTGAAGACATACACACTCCCAGGTTTACTGTTGCCTGAAGCTATGGTCCAGACACACAGAGAAATGTACCAAAAATGGATTCAATAATAATGAAAAAAGAACAAATGGCTTCTAGACAACTTCCTGGACAAAACGTTCCACTGTAACAGTGAAGATGTAAACTTGGCAGTAGAAAACCTAAACAGTATATTTGACCTCTCAGCTTCCTTATCAAATCTAAAAATGTCCAGCAGACAACCAAAGAAAATGAACAACAATGACAAATGGTTTGATGAAACCTGTCCAACCAAAAAACAGAGACCCAGAAAACCTGCGTCTACGTCTTCACTATGGTGAATCACTAAACCAATACAGAAATACACTACGGAAAAAGAAGGAACAGCATGTCAGAAATCAGCTCAATGTAATTGAAGAATCCATAGACTCTAACCACTTCTGGGAAAATTGGAAAACACTAAACAAACAACAACACAAAGAATTATCTATCCAAAATGGAGATGTATGGGTAAACCACTTCTCCAATCTTTTTGGCTCTAGAACAAAAGAACAAACATCTAAAACATGTACACGATCAAATACAAATCTTAGAATCAACTATTAAAGACTACCAGAACCCACTGGATTCTCCAATTACATTGAATGAACTACAGGACAAAATATAAACCCTCCAACCCAAAAAGGCCTGTGGTGTTGATAATATCCTCAATGAAATGATAAAATATACAGACCATAAATTCCAATTGGCTTTACTTTAACATAATCCTTAGCTCTGGCATTTTCCACAATATTTGGAACCAAGGACTGATCACCCCAATCCACAACAGTGGAGTTCAATTTGACCCCAATAACTACCGTAGAATATGCGTCAACAGTAACCTTGGGAAAATCCTCTGCATTATCATTAAAAGCAGACTAGTGTACTTCCGATTCTGTCAGACCTGGGCCCTGACAGTAAATCTCAGTAAGACCAAAATAATGGTGTTCCAAAAAAGGTCCAGTCGCCAGGACCACAAATATAAATTCCATCTAGACACCGTTGCCCTAAAGCACACAAAAAAATATACATACCTCTGCCTAAACATCAGCACCAGAGGTAACTTCCACAAAGCTGTCAACGATCTGAGAGACAAGGAAAGAAGGGCTTTCTATGCCATCAAAAGGAACATCAAATTTGATAAACCAATTAGGATCTGGCTAAAAATACTTGAATCAGTCATAGAGCCCATTGCCCTTTATGGTTGTGAGGTCTGGGGTCCCGCTCACCAATCAAGAATTCACAAAATGGAACACCAAATTGAGACTCTGCATGCAGAATTCTGCAAACATATCCTCTGTGAACAAAGTAAAACACAGAATAATGCATACAGAGCAGAATTAGGCCGATACCCACTAATTTTCAAAATCCAGAAAAGAGATATTAAATTCTACAATTACCTAAAAGGAACAGATTCCCAAACCTTCCATAACAAAGCCATCATCTCCCTCTCCTCAGAACTAATGATATAGAGCAGTAGATGTTCTAGAACAGTACTAATGATATAGAACAGTAGATGTTCTAGAACAGTACTAATGATATAGAACAGTAGATGTTCTAGAACAGTACTAATGATATAGTACAGTAGGTGTTCTAGAACAGTACTAATGATATAGAATGGTAGATGTTCTAGAACAGTAGTAATGACATAGAGCAGTAAATGTTCAAGAACAGTACTAATGATATAGAACAGTAGATGTTCTAGAACAGTACTAATGATATAGAACAGTATGAGTCATTCTATACCCCTATTCAAAGTGCATTCCTAAACATCTGCTGTACATAAACTACACCGCACATCAGAGGGACAAAAGATGTCGTGCATGTGTCAGTGTGTGTGAGTGTACATTATGTTTGTGTGTGTGTTTGTGTGTGTGTGTGCTGTATTCAGTCAGTCGGATCAAACCCTCAGCTCTGAGGAGGATAGCGTCTCTCTTTCTCCAGCGAGTCCAGACAGGCCCTGAACACTAGAACACAAGAAGACTGTCCCCATGGCATCAGCAGAAACATCTCCTTCTCTACCCAGAATAATAATATATCATTACAATAATAACAACACCAGCCACAGACAGAGACAGAGAGAGACAGAGAGAGAGAGAAACAGAGACAAAAACAGACAGACAGAGAGAGAGAGAGAGAGAGAGAGAGAGAGAGAGAGAAAGACAGACAGACAGACAGACAGACAGACAGACAGACAGACAGACAGACAGACAGACAGACAGACATACAGACAGACAGACACACAGACACACAGACACACAGACACACAGAGAGAGAGAGAGAGATATTATCACTATTATTGTTAGACCGACAGACAGACAGACAGACAGACAGACAGACAGACAGACAGACAGACTATTACTATTATTGTTGTGTTTAGTAGTGATGATGGTAGTAGTAGTAATGATGGTAGTAGTAGTAATGATGGTAGTACTGGTGGTGGTAGTATTAGCAATGATGGTAGTAATACTAATGATGGTAGTAGTAGTAGTAATGGTGGTAGTACTGATGGTGGTAGTAGTAGTAATGGTAGTAGTAGTAGTAATGATGGTAGTAATGATGGTAGTAGTAGTAATGATGGTAGTAGTAGCAATGATGGTAGTACTGATGGTGGTAGTAGTAATGATGGTAGTAGTAGTAGTAATGATGGTAGTAGTAGTAATGATGGTAGTAGTGGTAGTAATGATGGTAGTACTGATGGTGGTAGTAGTAGTAATGATGGTAGTAGTAGTAGTAATGATGGTAGTAGTAGTAATGATGGTAGTAGTAGTAGTAATGATGGTAGTACTGATGGTAGTAGTATTAATAATGATGGTAGTAGTAGTAGTAATGATGGTAGTAGCAGTAGTAATGATGGTAGTAATGGTGGTAGTTGTAGTAGTAATGATGGTAGTACTAGTAGTAATGACGGTAGACGTAGTAGTAATGATGGTAGAATTGATGGTAGTAGACGCAACAATGGTAGTACTGATGGTAGTAGTAGCAGTAATGGTAGTAGTAGTAGTAGTAATGATGGTAGCAGTAGTAATGATGGTAGTAGTAGAAATGATGGCAGTACTGATGGTAGTAGTAGTAATGATGGTAGTAGTAGTAGTAATGATGGCAGTAATGATGGTAGTAGTAGTATTAATGATGGTAGTAGTAGTAGTAATGATGGTAGTAGTAGTAGTAGTAATGATGGTAGTAGTAGTAATGATGGCAGTAATAATGGTAGTAGTAGTATTAATGATGGTAGTAGTGGTAGTAATGATGGTAGTAGTAGTAGTAGTAGTAATGATGGTAGTAGTAGTAATAATGATGGTAGAAGTAGTAGTAATGATGGTAGTAATGGTGGTAGTAGAAGTAATGATGGCAGTAGTAGTAGTAATGATGGTAGAAATGATGGTAGTAGGAGTAATGATGGATGGACCGATGGTAGTAGTAGTAGTAATGGTGGTAGTAGTAGTAGTAATGATGGTAGTAGTAGTAATGATGGTATTAGTAGTAGTAATGATGGTAGTAGTAGTAGCAATGATGGTGGTAGTAGTTGTAATGATGGTAGTAGCAGTAGAAATGATGGTAGTAATGGTGGTAGTAGTTGCAATGATGGTAGTAGCAGTAGTAATGATGGTAGATGGTAGTAATGATGGTAGTAGTAGTAGTAATGATGGTAGTAGTATTAGTAATGATGGTAGTAATGATGGTAGTAGAGGCAATGATGCTAGTACTGATGGTAGTAGTAGTAGTAATGGTAGTAGCAGTAGTAATGATGGTAGTAGCAATGATGGCAGTATTAGTAGTAATGATGGTAGAATTGATGGTAGTAGACGCAACAATGGTAGTACTGATGGTAGTAGTAGTAGTAATTGTAGTAGTAGTAGTAATGATGGTAGTAATGATGGTAGCAGAAGCAATGATGGTAGTAGTAGCAATGATGGTAGCAGAAGTAGTAATGATGTAGTAATGATGTTAGTAGTAGTAGTAGTAATGGTGGTAGTAGTAGTAGTAGTAATGATGGTAGTAGTAGTAATGATGCTAGTAATCATGGTAGTAGTAGTAGTAGTAGTGATGGTTGTAATGATGGTAGTAGAAGTAATGATGGTAGTAATGATGGTAGTAGTGAAAATGATGGTAGTAGTAGCAATGATGGTAGTATTGATGGTAGTAGTAGTAGTAATGATGGTAGTAGTAGTAATGATGGTAGTAGAAGTAGTAATGATGGTAGTAGTAGTAGTAATGATGGTAGTAGAAGTAGTAATGGTGGTAGTAGTAGTGGTAATGAAGGTAGTAGTAGTAGTAGTAATGGTGGTAGTATCCGTAATGATAATGGTAGTAATGATGATGGTAGTAGTAGTAATGATGGTAGTAGTAGTAGTAATGATGATGGTAGTAATGATGGTAGTAGTGATGGTGGTAGTAGTAGTAATGATGATGGTGTAATGATAGTAGTAGTAGTAATGATGGTGGTAGTAGTAGTAATGATGGTAGTAGAGGTAATGATGGTAGTAGTAGTAGTAGTAGTAGTAATGATGGGTAGTAGTAGTAGTAGTATCGATGGTAGTAGTAGTAGTAGTAGTAATGATGGTAGTAGTAGTAGTATTGATGGTAGTAGTAGTAGTAATGATGGTAGTAGTAGTAATGATGATGGTAGTAATGATGATGGTAGTAGTAGTAGTAGTAATGATTGTAGTAGTAGTAGTAATGATGGTAGTAGTAGTAGTATTGATGGTAGTAGTAGTAGTAATGATGGTAGTAGTGGTAATGATGATGGTAGTAATGATGATGGTAGTAGTAGTGATGATGGTAGTAGTAGTAGTAATGATGGTAGTAGTAGTAGTAGTAATGATGGTAGTAGTAGTAGAAGTAATGATGGTAGTAGTAGTAGTAGTGATGGTAGTAGTAGTAGTGATGGTAGTAGTAGTACTAATGATGGTAGTAGTAGTAGTGATGGTAGTACTGATGGTGATAGTAGTAGTAATGATGGTAGTAGTAGTAGTAATGATGATGGTAGTAATGATGATAGTAGTGATGGTGGTAGTAGTAGTAATGATGATGGTCGTAATGATAGTAGTAGTAGTAATGATGGTAGTAGAAGTAGTAATGGTGGTAGTAGTAGTGGTAATGAAGGTAGTAGTAGTAGTAGTAATGGTGGTAGTATGATGGTAATGATAATGGTAGTAATGATGATGGTAGTAGTAGTAATGATGGTAGTAGTAGTAGTAATGATGATGGTAGTAATGATGGTAGTAGTGATGGTGGTAGTAGTAGTAATGATGATGGTCGTAATGATAGTAGTAGTAGTAATGATGGTGGTAGTAGTAGTAATGATGGTAGTAGAGGTAATGATGGTAGTAGTAGTAGTAGTAGTAATGATGGTAGTAGAAGTAATGATGGTAGTAGTAGTAGTAGTAGTAATGATGGTAGTAGTAGTAGTATTGATGGTAGTAGTAGTAGTAGTAGTAGTAGTAGCAATGATGGTAGTAGTAGTAGTAATGATGGTAGTAGTAGTAGTAGTAATGATTTTAGTAGTAGTAATGATGGTAGTAGTAGTAGTATTGATGGTAGTAGTAGTAGTAATGATGGTAGTGGTAGTAATGATGATGGTAGTAGTAGTGATGATGGTAGTAGTAGTAGTAATGATGGTAGTAGTAGTAGTAGTAATGATGGTGTAGTAGTAGAAGTAATGATGGTAGTAGTAGTAGTAGTGATGGTAGTAGTAGTAGTGATGGTAGTAGTAGTACTAATGATGGTAGTAGTAGTAGTGATGGTAGTACTGATGGTGATAGTAGTAGTAATGATGGTAGTAGTAGTAGTAATGATGATGGTAGTAATGATGATAGTAGTGATGGTGGTAGTAGTAGTAATGATGATGGTCGTAATGATAGTAGTAGTAGTAATGATGGTAGTAGAAGTAGTAATGGTGGTAGTAGTAGTGGTAATGAAGGTAGTAGTAGTAGTAGTAATGGTGGTAGTATCCGTAATGATAATGGTAGTAATGATGATGGTAGTAGTAGTAATGATGGTAGTAGTAGTAGTAATGATGATGGTAGTAATGATGGTAGTAGTGATGGTGGTAGTAGTAGTAATGATGATGGTCGTAATGATAGTAGTAGTAGTAATGATGGTGGTAGTAGTAGTAATGATGGTAGTAGAGGTAATGATGGTAGTAGTAGTAGTAGTAGTAATGATGGTAGTAGTAGTAGTAGTAGTATCGATGGTAGTAGTAGTAGTAGTAGTAATGATGGTAGTAGTAGTAGTAATGATGGTAGTAGTAGTAGTAGTAATGATTGTAGTAGTAGTAATGATGGTAGTAGTAGTAGTAATGATGGTAGTAGTAGTAGTAGAAATGATTGTAGTAGTAGTAGCAATGATGGTAGTAGTAGTAGTATTGATGGTAGTAGTAGTAGTAATGATGGTAGTAGTGGTAATGATGATGGTAGTAATGATGATGGTAGTAGTAGTGATGATGGTAGTAGTAGTAGTAATGATGGTAGTAGTAGTAGTAGTAATGATGGTAGTAGTAGTAGTAGTACTGATAGTAGTAGTAGTACTGATGGTAGTAGTAGTAGTGATGGTAGTAGTAGTACTAATGATGGTAGTAGTAGTAGTGATGGTAGTACTGATGGTGATAGTAGTAGTAATGATGGTAGTAGTAGTAGTAATGATGATGGTAGTAATGATGATAGTAGTGATGGTGGTAGTAGTAGTAATGATGATGGTCGTAATGATAGTAGTAGTAGTAATGATGGTGGTAGTAGTAGTAATGATGGTAGTAGAGGTAATGATGGTAGTAGTAGTAGTAGTAGTAATGATGGTAGTAGTAGTAGTAGGAGTAGTAGTAATGATGGTAGTAGTAGTAGTAATGATGGTAGTAGTAATGATGGTAGTAGTAGTGATGATGGTAGTAGTAGTAATGATGGTAGTAGTAGTAGTAATGATGGTAGTAGTAGTAGTGATGGTAGTACTGATGGTGATATTAGTAGTAATGATGGTAGTAGTAGTAATGATGGTAGTAATGATGGTGATAGTAGTAGTACTGATGGTAGTAGTAGTAGTGATGGTAGTACTGTTGGTAGTAGTAGTACTGATGGTAGTAGTAGTACTGATGGTAGCAATGATGGTAGTAGTAGTACCGATGGTAGTACTGATTGTAGTAGTAGTACTGATGGTAGTAGTAGTAGTGGTGGTAGTAGTACCGGTGGTAGTAATGATGGTAGTAGTACTGATGGTAGTAATGATGGTAGTAGTAATGGTAGTATAACTGATGGTAGTAATGATGGTAGTGGTAGTAGTAATGATGGTATGTAGTAGTACTGATGGTAGTAGTGATGGTGGTAGTAGTAGTAGTAGTAGTAATGATGGTAGTAGTAGTAGTAATGATGGTAGTAGTAGCAGTAGTAATGATGGTAGCAGTAGTAGTAGTAATGATTGTAGTAGTAGTAGTAATGATGGTAGTAGTAGTAGTATTGATGGTAGTAGTAGTAGTAATGATGGTAGTAGTAGTAATGATGATGGTAGTAATGATGATGGTAGTAGTAGTAATGATAGTAGTAGTAGCAGTAGTAATGGTGGTAGTAGTAGTAGTATAATGATGGTAGTAGTAATGGTAGTATAACTGATGGTAGTAATGATGGTAGTGGTAGTAGTAATGATGGTTGTAGTAGTAGTGATGGTAGTAATGATGGTGATAGTAGTAGGAGAGAGAGACAGAGAATTGGTGGAAAGTGGTGTTGGGGGTAAAACATACGACATTATAAAATCCTTGTACACAAACAACAAGTGTGCGGTTAAAATTGGCAAAAAACACACAGATTTCTTTCCACAGAGACGGGGGGTGAGACAGGGATGCAGCTTAAGCCCCACCTTCTTCAACATATATATCAACTAATTGGCGCAGGCACTAGAAAAGTCTGCAGCACCCGGCCTCACCCTACTAGAATCTGAAGTCAAATGTCTACTGTTTGCTGATGATCTGGTGCTTCTGTCACCAACCAAGGAGGGCCTACAGCAGCACCTAGATCTTCTGCACAGATTCTGTCAGACCTGGGCCCTGACAGTAAATCTCAGTAAGACCAAAATAATGGTGTTCCAAAAAAGGTCCAGTCACCAGGACCACAAATACAAATTCCATCTAGACACCATTGCCCTAGAGCAGACAAAAAACTGTACATACCTCGGCCTAAACATCAGCACCAGAGGTAACTTCCACAAAGCTGTGATCGATCTGAGAGACAAGGCAAGAAGGGCCTTCTATGCCATCAAAAGGAACATAAAATTCGACATACCAATTAGGATCTGGCTAAAAATACTTGAATCAGTCATAG
>NC_056442.1:59646986-59649486 GCF_018296145.1 Oncorhynchus tshawytscha | reverse complement strand
CACATAATAAAATAATAATCTTAGAATCAACTATTAAAGACGACCAGAACCCACTGGATTCTCCAATTACATTCAATGAACTTCAGGACAAAATACAAACCCTCCAACCCAAAAAGGCCTGTGGTGTTGATGGTATCCTCAATGAAATGATAAAATATACAGACCACAAATTCCAATTGGTTATACTTAAACTCTTTAACATCATCCTTAGCTCTGGCATCTTCCCCAATATTTGGAACCAAGGACTGATCACCCCAATCCACAACAGTGGAGTTCAATTTGACCCCAATAACGACCGGGGGATATGAGTCAACAGCAATCTTGGGAAAATCCTTTGCATTGTCATTAACAGCAGACTCATACATTTCCTCAGTGAAAACGATGTACTGAGAAAATGTCAAATTGGCTTTTTACCAAATTATCATATGGCAGACCACGTATTCACCCTGCACACCCTAATTGACAAACAAACAAACCAAAACAAAGGTAAAGTCTTCTCATGCTTTGTTGATTACAAAAAAGCCTTCGACTCAATCTGGCATGAGGGTCTGCTATACAAATTGATGGAAAGTGGTGTTGGGCGAAAAACATACAACATTATAAAATCCATGTACACAAACTACAAGTGTGCAGTTAAAATTAGAAAAAAACACACAATTCTTTCCACAGAGCCGGGGGATGTGTCGGGGATACAGCTTAAGCCCCACCCTCTTCAACATATATATCAACTAATTGACGCGGGCACTAGAAAAGTCTGCAGCACCCGGCCTCCCCCTACCAGAATCTGAAGTCAGATGTCTACTGTTTGCTGATGATCTGGTGCTTCTGTCACCAACCAAGGAGGGTCTACAGCAGCACCTAGATCTTCTGCACAGATTCTGTCAGACCTGGGCCCTGACAGTAAATTTCAGTAAGACCAAAATAATGGTGTTCCAAAAAAGGTCCAGTTCCCAGGACCATGACTATAAATTCCATCTAGACACTGTTGCCCTAGAGCACACAAAAAACTATACATACCTCGGCCTAAACATCAGCGCCACAGGTAACTTCCACCAAGCTGCAAACGATCTGAGAGACAAGGCGAAAAATGACTTCTATGCCATCAAAAGGAACATAAAATGTAACATACCAATTAGGATCTGGCTAAAAAGTAATAGAACCCATTGCCCTTTATGGTTTTGAGGTCTGGGGTCCGCTCAACAACCAAGAATTCACAAAATGGGACAAACACCAAATTGAGACTCTGCATGCAGAATTCTACAAAAATACTGTCTGTGTACAACGTAAAATAATGCATGCAGAGCAGAATTAGGCCGATACCCACTAATTATCAAAATCCAGAAAAGGGCCGTTAAATTCGACAAACACCTAAAAGGAAGCGATTCCCAAACCTTCCATAACAAAGCCATCACCTACAGAGAGATGAACCTGGAGAAGAGTCCCCTAAGCAAGCTGGTCCTGGGGCTCTGTTCACAAACACAAACAAACACCACAGAGCCCCAGGACAGGAGCACAATTAGACCCAACCAAATCATGAGAAAACAAAAAGATAACTACTTGACACATTGGAAAGAATTAACAAAAAAACAGAGCAAACTATAATGTTATTTGGCCCTAAACAGAGAGTACACAGTGGCAGAATACCTGACCACTGTGACTGACCCAAACTTTGACTATGTACAGACTCAGTGAGCATAGCCTTGCTATTGAGAAAGGCCGCCGTAGGCAGACATGGCTCTCAAGAGAAGACAGGCTATGTGCTCACTGCCCACAAAATGAGGTGGAAACTGAGCTGCACTTCCTAACCTCCTGCCCAATGTATGACCATATTAGAGAGACATATTTCCCTCAGATTACACAGATCCACAAAGAATTCTAAAACAAATCCAATTTTGAAAAACTCCCATATCTACTGGGTGAAATTCCAGTGTGCCATCACAGCAGCAAGATTTGTGACCTGTTGCCACGAGAAAAGGGCAACCAGTGAAGAACAAACACCATTGTAAATACAACCCATATCTATGCTTATTTATTTTATCTTGTGTCCTTTACCATTTGTACATTGTTAAAACACTGTATATATATATATATATATAATATGACATTTGTAATGTCTTTATTGTTTTGAAACTTCTGTATGTGTGATGTCTACTGTTAATTTTTATTGTTTATTTCACTTTATATATTATCTACCTCACTTGCTTTGGCAATGTTAACACATGTTTCCCATGCCAATAAAGCCCTTGAATTGAATTGAATTGAATTGAGAGAGAGAGAGAGAGAGGGGGAGAGAGAGAGAGAGACAGAGAGAGACAGAGACAGAGAGAGAGTATTTCTTGTAGAATGGTCTCTATGCCCTAAACCTGTCTCCACTCGCCTTACACCCTTCTGACTGATGATCTACACTACCGACATTCCATATGCTCTGATCAGAGAAAGAGAGAGACACAGAAAGAGGGAGACAGAGAGAGGGTGAAGTGACAGTGGCATTGAGAGAGAG
>NC_056442.1:59631986-59641986 GCF_018296145.1 Oncorhynchus tshawytscha | reverse complement strand
AAATAAGAATTTGTTCTTAACTGACTTGCCTAGTTAAATAAAGATAAAGTTTTTAAAAAATATATAAAAAATTCGCTCTGTGTGTGTGGCAAAAGTTAGGAGATATTTAATCAACTGAAGAGTTCTATAGGGCGACGCAATCAGCCGGGTTTGGCTGGGGTAGGCTGGGGTTTGGCTGGGGTTTGGTTGGGGTTTGGCTGGGGTAGGCTGGGGTAGACTGGGGTAGGCTGGGGTAGGCTGGGGTAGGCTGGGGTAGGCTGGGGTTTGGCTGGGGTAGGCTGGGGTTTGGCTGGGGTAGGCTGGGGTTTGACTGGGGTAGGCTGGGGTAGACTGGGGTAGGCTGGGGTAGGCTGGGGTTTGGCTGGGGTAGGCTGGGTTAGGCTGGGTTTGGCTGGGGTAGGCTGGGGTAGGCTGGGTTTGGCTGGGGTTTGGCTGGGGTTTGGCTGGGGCTAGGCTGGGGTTTGGCTGGGGTAGGCTGGGGTAGGCTGGGGTTTGGCTGGGGTAGGCTGGGGTTTGGCTGGGGTAGACTGGGGTAGACTGGGGTAGGCTGGGGTAGACTGGGGTAGGCTGGGGTAGGCTGGGGTTTGGCTGGGGTTTGGCTGGGGTAGGCTGGGGTTTGGCTGGGGTTTGGCTGGGGTAGGCTGGGGTAGGCTGGGGTTTGGCTGGGGTAGGCTGGGGTTTGGCTGGGGTTTGGCTGGGGTAGGCTGGGTTTGGCTGGGGTTTGGCTGGGGTAGGCTGGGTTTGGCTGGGGTAGACTGGGGTTTGGCTGGGGTAGGCTGGGGTAGGCTGGGGTTTGGCTGGGGTAGGCTGGGGTAGGCTGGGGTAGGCTGGGGTTTGGCTGGGGTAGGCTGGGGTTTGGCTGGGGTTTGGCTGGGGTAGGCTGGGGTTTGGCTGGGGTAGGCTGGGGTAGGCTGGGGTTTGGCTGGGGTAGGCTGGGGTAGGCTGCGGTTTGGCTGGAGTAGGCTGGGGTAGGCTGGGGTAGGCTGGGGTAGGCTGGGGTTTGGCTGGGGTTTGGCTGGGGTAGGCTGGGGTAGGCTGCGGTTTGGCTGGAGTAGGCTGGGGTAGGCTGGGGTAGGCTGGGGTAGGCTAGGGGGTAGGCTGGGTTTGGCTGGGGTAGGCCAACATTGTAAATAAAAATGTAATCTTCAATGATTTTTTAAACTGGGGTTTTTTAAATACAATTAGTCGAGCTAGCTAAAGTTAGCAGCCTCAGTTAGTCAAGCTAGCTAAAGTTAGCAGCCTCAGTTAGCCGAGCTAGCTAAAGTTAGCAGCCTCAGTTAGTCGAGCTAGCTAAAGTTAGCAGCCTCAGTTAGTCAAGCTAGCTAAAGTTAGCAGCCTCAGTTAGCCGAGCTAGCTAAAGTTAGCAGCCTCAGTTAGCCGAGCTAGCTAAAGTTAGCAGTCCCTCCCTCCTCCCTGCAGCTATGTCACCCGCTCACAGTACGTCCCCTACCCCCGCTAGAGTGGCACCTCTTTCCCTCCTCTCACACTTTTTCAGCTCCGGTTAACAAAAGCAGCATAAAAAAAATCTTCTGCTGCTTCCCTCACTCGGATCGGACTGGGTCTGGTTGTCCTCATGTCCTTTTGGAACGGGACTCTATATTTTTGTCATTAATTTAACTAACAGCCCTCTGAACGCCCTCAGCCTCTGGGCTCTATAGTTCAGCCCTCTGAACACCCTCAGCCTCTGGCCTCTATAGTTCAGCCCTCTGAATGCCCTCAGCCCCCTGCCTCTATAGTTCAGCCCTCTGAACACCCTCAGCCTCTGGCCTCTATAGTTCAGCCCTCTGAACACCCTCAGTCTCTGGCCTCTATAGTTCAGCCCTCTGAATGCCCTCAGCCCCCTGCCTCTACAGTTCAGCCCTCTGAACACCCTCAGCCTCTGGCCTCTATAGTTCAGCCCTCTGAACACCCTCAGCCTCTGGCCTCTATAGTTCAGCCCTCTGAAAGCCCTCAGCCTCTGGGCTCTATAGTTCAGCCCTCTGAACGCCCTCAGCCTCTGGTCTCTATAGTTCAGCCCTCTTAACACCCTCAGTCTCTGGCCTCTATAGTTCAGCCCTCTGACCACCCTCAGCCTCTGGTCTCTATAGTTCAGCCCTCTGACCACCCTCAGCCTCTGGTCTCTATAGTTCAGCCCTCTGACCACCCTCAGCCTCTGGTCTCTATAGTTCAGCCCTCTTAACACCCTCAGCCTCTGGTCTCTATAGTTCAGCTCTCTGTTCAGCTCTCTTTGAGTCTTAGGGATGAATTAACAGCCATTCAGACCGCAGATAGGATGCACTCGCCAGAGGTAATTCTGATGAAAGGGAGGAATGCAGGAGGGAGGGACAGAGAGAGAGAGAGAGAGCAAGGGAGGAGGAGAAGGGGAGAGAGAGAGAGAGAGAGAGAGAGAGAGAGAGAGAGAGAGAGGGAGGAGGAGAAGGGGAGAAGGTCTGCCTGACTGGCTGCTTGGCATTAGGATGCGTTACAACTCTGATCTACGACATGCACCAAGTTACAGCCTGGGTCTGATTCATTGGCCAGGAGAGCAGAGGGGCAAGGTGGAGAGAGGGGGTCAAGGTGGAGAGGGGGTCAAGGTGGAGAGAGGGGGTCAAGGGGCAAGGTGGAGAGGGGGTCAAGGGGCAAGGTGGAGAGGGGGTCAAGGGGCAAGTTGGAGAGGGGGTCAAGGGGCAAGGTGGAGAGGGGGTCAAGGTGGAGAGGGGGTCAAGGTGGGAGAGGGGGTCAAGGTGGAGAGAGGGTCAAGGGGCAAGGTGGAGAGGGGGTCAAGGGGCAAGGTGGAGAGGGGGTCAAGGGGCAAGTTGGAGAGGGGGGTCAAGGGGCAAGGTGGAGAGGGGGTCAAGGGGCAAGGTGGAGAGGGGGTCAAAGGGCAAGGTGGAGAGGGGGTCAAGGGGCAAGGTGGAGAGGGGGTCAAGGGGCAAGGTGGAGAGGGGGTCAAGGTGGAGAGGGGGTCAAAGGGCAAGGTGGAGAGGGGGTCAAGGGGCAAGATGGAGAGGGGGTCAAGGGGCAAGGTGGAGCAAGGTGGAGAGGGGGTCAAAGGGCAAGGTGGAGAGGTGGGGGGTCAAAGGGCAAGGTGGAGAGGGGGGGGGGTCAAGGGGCAAGGTGGAGAGGGGGTCAAGGGGCAAGGTGGAGAGGGGGTCAAGGGGCAAGGTGGAGAGGGGGTCAAGGGGCAAGGTGGAGAGGGGGTCAAGGGGCAAGGTGGAGAGGGGGTCAAGGGGCAAGGTGGAGAGGGGGTCAAGGGGCAAGGTGGAGATGGGGTCAAGGGGCAAGGCGGAGAGGCAAGGGGTAAGGTGGACAGGGGGTCAAGGGGCAAGTCTCCTACAGATAGTTCCCTGGGGGGAGACTACAGATAGTTCCTGGGGAAGAGAGGTAGGGTCAAGGGGTAAAGTCTCCTACAGATAGTTCCCTGGTTCCTGCTAAGTCTCCTACAGATAGTTCCCTGGTTCCTGCTAAGTCTCCTACAGATAGTTCCCTGGTTCCTACTAAGTCTCCTACAGATAGTTCCCTGGTTCCTGCTAAGTCTCCTACAGATAGTTCCCTGGTTCCTACTAAGTCTCCTACAGATAGTTCCCTGGTTCCTACTAAGTCTCCTACAGATAGTTCCCTGGTTCCTGCTAAGTCTCCTACAGATAGTTCCCTGGTTCCTGCTAAGTCTCCTACAGATAGTTCCCTGGTTCCTGGTTAAGTCTCCTACAGATAGTTCCCTGGTTCCTGGTTAAGTCTCCTACAGATAGTTCCCTGGTTCCTGGTTAAGTCTCCTACAGATAGTTCCCTGGTTCCTGGTTAAGTCTCCTGCAGATAGTTCCCTGGTTCCTGGTTAAGTCTCCTGCAGATAGTTCCCTGGCCAGAGACCGAAAGCAGTCTCAAGGTACAACATATACAGTATATACTAAATAATTCAATTTCAAACATTTGCAACAAAAACAAAGTGACAGCATGCTCCAAACAGATACTCGCAGGAAACTAAGAATCACAAAAAGATCTCTCGCAAACAGCCAAGCTGGAGGAAAAATCAAAAATTGGATTGCTTTCCATGTGTGTGTGTGTGTGTGTGTGTGTGTGTGTGTGTGTGTGTGTGTGTGTGTGTGTGTGTGTGTGTGTGTGTGTGTGTGTGTGCTGCTGTTTTGTGTCTCCATCGAGGGGCTTGAGAAAACACACACACACACACACACACACACACACACACACACACACACACACACACACACACACACACACACACACACACACACTCCGTATTTCCATTTGTCATTGAGCTGCAGGAGGACAATAAACAGACTTGATACATGATGCATCTGAGGGTACTGCTTTCTCTCCTCTCCTCTCCTCTCCCCCTCCCCTCCTCTCCCCCTTCCCCTCCTCTTCGCTCCCCACCCTCCCCTCCTCGCCCCACCGTGCTCTCCTACCCCTCCCCTCACTTCCCCACCCTCCCCTCGTCTCCCCACCCTGCTCTCCTCCCCCTCCCCACCCTCCCCTCCTCTCCCCACCCTCCTCTCCTAACCCTTCTCCTCTCCTAACCCTTCTCCTCTCCTCTCCTCTCCTCTCCTCTCCTCTCCTCTCCTCTCCCTCTCCTCTCCTCTCCTCTCCTCTCCTCTCCTAACCCTTCTCCTCTCCTCTCCTCTCCTCTCCTAACCCTTCTCCCTCCTCTCTCCTCTCCTCTCCTCTCCTCTCCTCTCCTCTCCTCTCTCCTCTCCTCTCCTCTCCTCTCCTCTCCTCTCCTCTCCTCTCCCCACCCCCCTCCTCTCTCCTCTCCTCTCCTCTCCCTAACCCTTCTCCTCTCCTCTCCTCTCCTCTCCTAACCCTTCTCCTCTCCTCTCCTCTCCTCTCCCTCCTCTCCTCTCCTCTCCTCTCCTCTCCTCTCCTCTCCCTCTCCTCTCCTCTCCTCTCCTCTCCTCTCCTCTCCTCTCCTCTCCTACTCTCTTCTCTGTAGTTCCTATCTAGTGAGACTTGAGCAACACAGCCGAGTTAAAACAAACACACACTAAAAAGTTATGGTAAAATTAGTCTCTCCACGCAGAAATCTGTTCTACAACCCAAACACACAACAAAGCCACTTCCTTGTATGACAATTTTTGAGGACATTAAAATAAATCCCCCCCCGATTCAAACACACAGTGCTTTATTTGGTCTGTGTAAATGTTTATCTGTCGGTCCAGCACTGTAACTCTTAGAAAGACCAGAGCTGGTTTGTTGTGCAGAAGTAGCTCAGCGATCGTCATCCTCACAACACAAACTGTCTGGGTGGTGAGATTTACAGTAACTCCCTGTTGGCCTTTCCAACACGCCCGGTTCTGGAACACACACCACTGGCTCTCAGTCAAATCATTACAAACTCCAACATAACTTCTCTCTATACGTCGTTGGAGGTGTGTGTGTGTGTGTGCGTGGGTGTGTGTGTGCGTGAGTGTGTGTGTGTGTGTGTGTGTGTGCGTGGGTGTGTGTGTGTGTGTGTGAGTGTGTGTGTGTGCGTGCGTGGGTGTGTGTGTGTGTGTGTGAGTGTGTGTGTGTGCGTGGGTGTGTGTGTGTGCGCGTGGGCATGTGTGTGTGTGCGTGGGTGTGTGTGTGTGTGAGTGTGTGTGTGTGCGTGGGTGTGTGTGTGTGTGCGCGTGTGTGCGTGCGTGTGTGTTCGTCGTTGGAGGTGAGAGTCAGAATGCCATAACACCTCTGATGGCGCCAACAGCTAAAGACTAAAATAATATCACTAACACTAACACTAACACTAACACGACACTATCACAAACAATAACACTATCACTGTCACTATCACTAACAATAACACTATCACTATCGCTATCACTATCACTAACACTATCACTAACACTATCACTAACACTATCACTAACAATAACACTATCACTATCGCTATCACTATCGCTATCACTATCACTAACACTATCACTAACAATAACAATATCACTATCGCTATCACTATCACTATCACTAACACTGACACTATCACTAACAATAACACTATCACTATCACTAACACTATCACTAACACTATCACTAACACTATCACTATCACTATCACTAACACTATCACTAACACTATCACTAACACTATCACTAACAATAACACTATCACTATCGCTATCACTATCACTAACACTATCACTAACACTATCACTAACACTAACACTATCACTATCGCTATCACTATCGCTATCACTATCGCTAACACTATCACTAACACTATCACTAACAATAACAATATCACTATCGCTATCACTATCACTATCACTAACACTGACACTATCACTAACAATAACACTATCACTATCACTAACACTATCACTAACACTATCACTAACACTATCACTATCACTAACACTATCACTAACACTATCACTAACAATAACAATATCACTATCACTAACACTATCACTATCACTAACACTATCACTAACACTATCACTATCACTAACACTATCACTAACACTATCACTAACACTATCACTAACAATAACAATATCACTATCACTATCACTAACACTGACACTATCACTAACAATAACACTATCACTAACACTATCACTAACACTATCACTATCGCTATCACTATCACTAACACTATCACTAACACTATCACTAACAATAACACTATCACTAACACTATCACTAACACTATCATTATCACTAACACTGTCACTGACACTATCACTAACACTATCACTATCACTATCGCCAACACTATCACTAACACTACACTAAGAGTTAGACTAACACTATCACTATCACTACACTAAGAGTTAGACTAACACAAACCCTTATTCTAAACCTAACTCTTACCGTAACATTAGCATCCAGTTGCTTATCAACAGATAGTTTGTTGGTAGTATGACCATCTGTAGGGCATCTATATTGGACTATGCAACCCTATAATGTGCTGTTTTCTACTGAGATCTACTGAGCTCTACTGTACTCCAATGAGCTCTTCTATACTCTACTGTAGTCTGCCATACTCTACCGAGCTCTACTGTACAGTACTGTACTCTACTGTGCTCTACTGTACTCTACTGTGCTCTACTGAGCTCTACTGTACTTTACTGAGCTCTACTGAGCTCTACTGTACTTTACTGAGCTCTACTGTACTTTACTGAGATCTACTGTACTCTACTGTACTACAATGAGCTCTTCTATACTCTACTGTAGTCTGCCATACTCTACCGAGCTCTACTGTACAGTACTGTACTCTACTGTGCTCTACTGTACTCTACTGTGCTCTACTGAGCTCTACTGTACTTTACTGAGCTCTACTGAGCTCTACTGTACTTTACTGAGCTCTACTGTACTTTACTGAGATCTACTGTACTTTACTGAGATCTACTGTACTCTACTGTACTACAATGAGCTCTTCTATACTCTACTGTAGTCTGCCATACTCTACCGAGCTCTACTGTACTGTACTCTACTGTACTCTACTGAGCTCTACTGTACTCTACTGAGCTCTACTGTACTCTACTGTACTCTACTGTACTCTACTGAGCTCTACTGTACTCTACTGTACTCTACTGAGCTCTACTGTACTCTACTGTACTCTACTGAGCTCTACTGTACTCTACTGTACTCTACTGAGCTCTACTGTACTTTACTGAGCTCTACTGTACTCTACTGTACTACAATGAGCTCTTCTATACTCTACTGTAGTCTGCCATACTCTACCGAGCTCTACTGTACTCTACAGTACTCTACTGTACTGAACTCTACTGTACTCTACTCTACCGAGCTCTACTGTACTCTACTGTACTCTACTGTACTGTACTCTACTGTACTCTACTGAGCTCTACTGTACAATACTGAACTCTACTGTACTGTACTCTACTGTACTCTACTGAGCTCTACTGTACAATACTGTACTCTACTGTACAGTGCTCTACTGTACTCTACTGTACTCTACTCTACTGTACTCTACTGTACTGTACTGTACTCTACTGTACTGTACTCTACTGAGCTCTACTGTACTCTACCGAGCTCTACTGTACTCTAATGTACTCTACAGTACTCTACAGTACTCTACTGTACTGTACTCTACTGTACTCTACTGAGCTCTACTGTACTCTACTGTAGGCTACCAAACTCTACCAAGCTCTACCCTACTGTACTCTACTGTGCTCTACATCACTCTACTCTACTGTACTCTGCTGTACTGTACTCTACTGAGCTCTACTCTACTCTACTGTACTCTACTGAGCTCTACTGTACTCTACTGTACTCTACTGAGCTCTGCTGTACTCTACTGTGCTCTACTCTACTGTGCTCTACTCTACTGTACTCTACTGTACTCTACTGTACTGTACTCTACTGTACTGTACTCTACTGTACTCTACTGTACTCTACTGAGCTCTACTCTACTCTACTGTACTCCACTGTAGTCTACCATACTCTACCGAGCTCTACTCTACTGTACTCTACTGTACTGTACTCTACTGTACTCTACTGTACTGTACTGTACTCTACTGTACTCTACTGTACTGTACTCTACTGTACTCTACTGTACTGTACTCTACTGTACTGTACTCTACTCTACTGTACTCTACTGTACTCTACTGTACTCTACTCTACTGTACTCTACTGTACTGTACTCTACTGTACTGTACTCTACTCTACTGTACTCTACTGTACTCTACTGTACTCTACTGTACTCTACTGTACTGTACTGTAATCTACTCTACTGTACTGTACTGTGGAAACATAAAAAACTGAGACCAAACTTCTCATCTGCACAGTTCCAGTAAATGTGTATTTTTTGTAAATGTTCAGTGTAAATGTTCAGTGTAAATGTTCAGTGTAAATGTTAAAAGTAATCCTTGCACATAGAGTTGTTTGTTAAACTTTGAAATGGTTTTTGTTTGGCATGTATTCCATTACCGTGAAATTGATCACTGACTGTATCTGTCAACAAGGAGGTGCAATATTTGTTCTCTAAATATCCTATCATATTAGTCTAGTCTGGTTGTATTTTAAATATTGTATTAGTTTAAAGTAAGGTGGTTGAATTTTAAATATTATTTTAGTCTAAAGTAAGGTGGTTGAGATTTTAAATATTCTTTTAGTCTAAAATAAGGTGGTTGTATTTTAATGGTAGATCAACTGACACAAACAAAACCACACTCTACTAAACCAAACCAAACCACACCAAACAAAGCTAAACCAAACTAAACCAAACCAAACTAAACCAAACCAGTTAATTCTACTTCCCCTATTCCTGTTGACTGTGTGTACTGTCTGTCTTGATAAACAGTGGGTTCACGTTTCAATGGGTTGAATCTCTCCCTCCCGCAGCAGAGTGGAGGGGGCCACATCTCCTCTTTTTAGCCCTGGCCTAAAATGGCACCCACAACCACAGCCCCAGCCCCAGCCTCAACATAGTCAAAGCCCAGCTACAGGCAGGCCCAGGCCAGGGATGGAAGCAACAAGAGTTGCAGCGGTAGCCCACACCACACCACGTCCCTCCCTCCCTCAGTCACACTCAGCAGCACAGAGCAGCCCTTCACAAGTGAGTGGCCTGTTCTGTTTGTCAGCCCGAGGGGAGTTGCCAGCCACTAGTTCTGCCTTAATATAGTCTTGCTGTATTCTCTCTCTCTCCTCCACGCAGGAAAAAGACACTCATTGGGGCACAGAGAGAAACCAAGAGAGAAACCAGAGAAACCAGAAGAGAAACCAGATATAAACCAGATAGAAACCAGATAGAAACCAGATAGAAACCAGATAGAAACCAGAAACCAGATAGAAACCAGATAAAAACCAGATAAAAACTTGAGAGAAACCAGAGAGAAACCAGAGAGAAACCAGATAGAAACCAGAGAGAAACCAGAGAGAAACCAGATAGAAACCAGAGAGAAACCAGAGAGAAACCAGAGAGAAACCAGATAGTAACCAGAGAGAAACCAGCTGGAAACCAGAGAAACCAGATAGAAACCAGACAGAAACCAGAGAGAAACCAGAGAAACCAGAGAGAAACCAGCTGGAAACCAGAGAAACCAGATAGAAACCAGCTGGAAACCAG
>NC_056442.1:59621986-59626986 GCF_018296145.1 Oncorhynchus tshawytscha | reverse complement strand
ACAGCCATGATGCCCCACCACACCCACGGGCTGAAACTACAGCCATGATGCCCCACCACACCCACGGGCTGAAACTACAGCCATGATGTCCCACCACACCCACGGGCTGAAACTACAGCCATGATGCCCTACCACACCCACAGGCTGAAACTACAGCCATGATGCCCCACCACACCCACGGGCTGAAACTACAGCCATGATGCCCTACCACACCCACGGGCTGAAACTACAGCCATGATGCCCCACCACACCCACGGGCTGAAACTACAGCCATGATGCCCTACCACACCCACGGGCTGAAACTACAGCCATGATGCCCCACCACACCCACGGGCTGAAACTACAGCCATGATGTCCCACCACACCCACGGGCTGAAACTACAGCCATGATGCCCCACCACACCCACGGGCTGAAACTACAGCCATGATGCCCCACCACACCCACGGGCTGAAACTACAGCCATGATGTCCCACCACACCCACGGGCTGAAACTACAGCCATGATGCCCCACCACACCCACGGGCTGAAACTACAGCCATGATGTCCCACCACACCCACGGACTGAAACTACAGCCATGATGCCCCACCACACCCACGGGCTGAAACTACAGCCATGATGTCCCACCACACCCACGGGCTGAAACTACAGCCATGATGTCCCACCACACCATGCGTGTATACACGTGCGCTTGCGTACACACACACACACACACACACACCAAGGTTTCCGTTCAGTAAATTTGGAGACGGACAAGTGACAGGGAAAATTTGAATTGATCAGACATTTGCGGAATTTTCCCGGTCATCTAAATGCATTGGGTGCCTAACCAATTAGGGCCCAAGCAGCCAGCACCTTGAATAAACCACGGATAATGGCAAAATTACCCACGTTTAAATGTCCTTAAAAACAGCCTATAACTAATGACTAAAACATGCATGGTTCAGATGTTCAGCATATGCACAGCTACAGTTGAAGTCTGAAGTTTACATACACCTTAGCCAAATACATTTAAACTCAGTTTTTCACAATTCCTGACATTTAATCCTAGTAAAAATTCCCTGTCTTAGGTCAGTTAGGATCACCACTTTATTATAAGAATGTGAAATGTCATAATAATAGTAGAGAGAATTATTTATTTCAGCTTTTATTTCTTTCATCACATTCCTAGTGGGTCAGAAGTTTACATACACTCAATTAGTGTTTGGCAGCATTGCCTTCAAATGGTTAAACTTGGGTCAAACTTTTCGGGTAGCCTTCCACAAGCTTCCCACAATAAGTGCATTTTGGCCCATTACTCCTGACAGAGCTGGTGTAACTGAGTCAGGTTTGTAGGCCTCCTTGCTCGCACACGCTTTTTCAGTTCTGCCAACACATTTTCTATGGGATTGAAGTGCACCAGTCCCTCCTGCAGCAAACCACCCCCACAACACTAACTAAAGATAATACCCACTGCGTGTAGCTATGTATTAATCTAACAGGACATTTCATGTCCCAGTTGTAGCCTACCGCCCATTGAGGCCTATGCATTTCACACTCTGTAACTCGAAGCCATATCAGATATCTTGTTTTCAAAATAATTCCTATTGAGCTCAAAATGTACATTTCAGA
Source organism: Oncorhynchus tshawytscha (assembly GCF_018296145.1). NCBI lineage: Eukaryota > Metazoa > Chordata > Actinopteri > Salmoniformes > Salmonidae > Oncorhynchus > Oncorhynchus tshawytscha. The sequence continues at coordinate 59,625,376 of NC_056442.1, read as the reverse complement.
AATAAAAAGTAGCCCTACAGAAAGCTGAGGACATCCTCTCTTCATCTGTGGTCACAGGATAGTTGTGTTTTGTCCCAAAAAAAGTTGATTTCAAAAATGTTATATAATAAGAACACTTTCCTTTCTCCCTGAGTATGTTTTTCCCCCGGGGAAAGAGTGGCTCGCTCGCCCCATCAGCAGGCGCCATCAGCAGGCCCCATCAGCAGGCCCCATCAGCATGCCAGAGCAGCAGGCCCCATCAGCATGCCCGAGCAGCAGGCCCCATCAGCAGGCCCCAGCAGCATGCCAGAGCAGCAGGCCCCATCAGCATGCCAGAGCAGCAGGCCCCATCAGCAGGCCCCAGCAGCATGCCAGAGCAGCAGGCCCCATCAGCAGGCCCCATCAGCAAAATAGGATGTTTTGAGTGAGGCGAATGAATGCGCAGCCGAGGCAAAATGTGACTAAATGGTGTCAGTCTGGAGCCCTGGCTTGTTGGCTTTTCACTATAGGCTCTTTAACTTTGGTTTTACGTCAATGAAAAAGGACTCCATCTTTGCAATCAAAGCACCAAGGCACCTGTCTCACTCTCTCTCGTCTCAGCAGCAGGCTCACCGGCCGGACCATTTGGTAGGTTTACATTTTATTTATCAGCTTTTCAATTATTTTACCGGCCAAAAGCCGGCAATTACCGACTAATGTAAACCCTGACACACACACACGTACATCCAGTGTCTCGGAGCATCTGGCTCAGCTCCAAAACAGTTTTCTTTGTTTCAACAAATTCATTCCCATGTTTCTCATTTCATCTGTTCACCGTTTCAGGTCCTCCAACTTCATGCCATTATTGAAACTGAATAGCAGCATCGGTTGAAAGCTGTTGTATAAATGTCTCACAAGCCACATTTGACATGTTTAGTAGGAGGCTACGGATTGGAGAGAGCATCACTCCATCTACTGTGTTTATGTCCCTGTTAGTGAGCATTTCTCTTTTGTCAAGATAATCCATCCACCTGACAGGTGTGGCATATCAAGAAGCTGATTAAACAGCATGATCATTACACAGGTGCAATTTTGTCACACAACACAATGCCACAGAAGTCTCAAGTTTTGAGGGAGCGTGAAATTGGCATGCTGACTGCAGGAATGTCCACCAGAGCTGTTACCAGATAATTGAATGTTAATTTCTCTACCATAAGCCGCCTCCAACTTTGTTTTAGATCATTTGTCAGTACGTCCATCTGGGCTCACAGCCGCAGACCACGTGTAACCACGCCAGCCCAGGACCTCCACAGACCACGTGTAACCAGGCCAGCCCAGGACCTCCGCAGACCTCGTGTAACCACGCCAGCCCAGGACCTCCACAGACCACGTTTAACCAGGCCAGCCCAGGACCTCCACAGACCACGTGTAACCACGCCAGCCCAGGACCTCCGCAGACCACGTGTAACCATGCCAGCCCAGGACCTCCACAGACCACGTTTAACCAGGCCAGCCCAGGACCTCCACAGACCACGTGTAACCACGCCAGCCCAGGACCTCCACAGACCACGTGTAACCACGCCAGCCCAGGACCTCCACAGACCATGTGTAACCACGCCAGCCCAGGACCTCCACAGACCACGTGTAACCACGCCAGCCCAGGACCTCCACAGACCACGTAACCACGCCAGCCCAGGACCTCCACAGACCACGTAAAACCAGGCCAGCCCAGGACCTCCACAGACCACGTGTAACCACGCCAGCCCAGGACCTCCACAGACCACGTGTAACCACGCCAGCCCAGGACCTCCACAGACCACGTGTAACCACGCCAGCCCAGGACCTCCACAGACCATGTAACCACGCCAGCCCAGGACCTCCACAGACCATGTGTAACCACGCCAGCCCAGGACCTCCACAGACCATGTGTAACCACGCCAGCCCAGGACCTCCACAGACCACGTGTAACCACGCCAGCCCAGGACCTCCACAGACCACGTGTAACCACGCCAGCCCAGGACCTCCACAGACCACGTGTAACCACGCCAGCCCAGGACCTCCACAGACCACGTGTAACCAGGCCAGCCCAGGACCTCCACAGACCACGTGTAACCACGCCAGCCCAGGACCTCCACAGACCACGTGTAACCACGCCAGCCCAGGACCTCCACAGACCACGTGTAACCACGCCAGCCCAGGACCTCCACAGACCACGTGTAACCACGCCAGCCCAGGACCTCCACAGACCACGTGTAACCACGCCAGCCCAGGACCTCCACAGACCACGTGTAACCACGCCAGCCCAGGACCTCCACAGTGTAACCACGCCAGCCCAGGACCTCCACAGACCACGTGTAACCACGCCAGCCCAGGACCTCCACAGACCACGTGTAACCACGCCAGCCCAGGACCTCCACAGACCACGTGTAACCACGCCAGCCCAGGACCTCCACAGACCACGTGTAACCACGCCAGCCCAGGACCTCCACAGACCACGTGTAACCACGCCAGCCCAGGACCTCCACAGACCGTGTAACCACGCCAGCCCAGGACCTCCACAGACCACGTGTAACCACGCCAGCCCAGGACCTCCACAGACCACGTGTAACCACGCCAGCCCAGGACCTCCACAGACCACGTGTAACCACGCCAGCCCAGGACCTCCACAGACCACGTGTAACCAGGCCAGCCCAGGACCTCCACAGACCACGTGTAACCACGCCAGCCCAGGACCTCCACAGACCACGTGTAACCACGCCAGCCCAGGACCTCCACAGACCACGTGTAACCACGCCAGCCCAGGACCTCCACAGACCACGTTTAACCACGCCAGCCCAGGACCTCCACAGACCACGTGTAACCACGCCAGCCCAGGACCTCCACAGACCACGTGTAACCACGCCAGCCCAGGACCTCCGCAGACCACGTGTAACCAGGCCAGCCCAGGACCTCCACAGACCACGTGTAACCACGCCAGCCCAGGACCTCCACAGACCACGTGTAACCACGCCAGCCCAGGACCTCCACAGACCACGTGTAACCACGCCAGCCCAGGACCTCCACAGCCCACTAACCACGCCAGCCCAGGACCTCCACAGACCACGTGTAACCACGCCAGCCCAGGACCTCCACAGACCACGTGTAACCACGCCAGCCCAGGACCTCCACAGACCACGTGTAACCACGCCAGCCCAGGACCTCCACAGACCACGTGTAACCACGCCAGCCCAGGACCTCCGCAGACCACGTGTAACCACGCCAGCCCAGGACCTCCACAGACCACGTGTAACCACGCCAGCCCAGGACCTCCACAGACCACGTGTAACCACGCCAGCCCAGGACCTCCACAGACCACGTGTAACCACGCCAGCCCAGGACCTCCACAGACCACGTGTAACCACGCCAGCCCAGGACCTCCACAGACCACGTGTA
>NC_056442.1:59601986-59616986 GCF_018296145.1 Oncorhynchus tshawytscha | reverse complement strand
AGCATTATGTCACAATACAGAACATTATATCACAATACAGAACATTATATCACAATATACATCCTTATATCACAATACAGAACATTATATCACAATATACATCCTTATATCACAATACAGAACATTATCTCACAATATACATCCTTATATCACAATACAGAACATTATGTCACAATACAGAACATTATATCACAATACAGAACATTATATCACAATACAGAACATTATGTCACAATACAGAACATTATCTCACAATATACAACATTATATCACACTACAGAAATGATATCACAATACAGAACATTATATCACAATATACATCCTTCTATCACAATACAGAACATTATGTCACACTACAGAACATTATATCACAATATAAATCCTTCTATCACAATACAGAACATTATATCACAATACAGAACATTATGTCACAATACAGAACATTCTCACAATATACAACATTATGTCACAATATACATCCTTATATCACAATACAGAACATTATATCACAATACAGAACATTATATCACGATGCAGAACATTATATCACACTACAGAACATTATATCACGATGCAGAATATTATATCACGATACAGAACATTCTATCACAATATACATCCTTATATCACAATACAGAACATTATGTCACAATACAGAACATTATCTCACAATACACAACATTATATCACACTACAGAACATTATATCATGATGCAGAACATTATATCACACTACAGAACATTATATCACAATATACATCCTTATATCACACTACAGAACATTATATCACACTACAGAACATTATATTACACTACAGAACATTATATCACGATGCAGAATGTTATATCACACTGTAGAACATTATATCAGGATACAGAACATTATATCACGATGCAGAACATTATATCACGATACAGAACATTATAACACAATATACAACATTATATCACAATACAGAATGTTATATCACACTGTAGAACATTATATCAGGATACAGAACATTATATCACGATACAGAACATTATAACACAATATACAACATTATATCACAATACAGAATGTTATATCACACTGTAGAACATTATATCAGGATACAGAACATTATATCACACTACAGAGCATGAAATCACACTCACAATACATACACAACATCGGTCAAATATACAGAAATCCCCAAATACCCCGTGCGTCCATAATCTACATGTTAAAAGGTTATCTGGCTAGCACAGCAGTAGGCGAGCAGGGGACCGTCCGGGTAGCTAACAACACAAAGACTTCAGGTCTCTGATCTGAGCTCTTCTAATAACGGAGAGCAGAGAGAATAGCTTTGGAAGTCAACGGAAGTGTCTTCTTGTCCCCTGTAGAGGAAACAATGGCCGGAGAGACTGTTTGAACTTTAAAGAGTTTTATTTGGAAGCGCTCGTGTGTGCTCTCACTGGCTCCGTGTCATGCCTCCTGAGACACATTCAACCCTTTTTGTTGGCCCCCACTAAGAAGTGTTCCTGGTTGTAAGTGGCCCCTATGTAACGTTAGGAGCTGTGAAACAACCATGATATGGGGAGGGGGACATTACATGGAAACTAACAGGTACTAGAATAACACCACCAAAGCATCTTAGTTAGTTAGTTCCTCAGACTTTCTGAATATGACATAATAACATTAGACAATAATCTAGGACTAAATGAAATATAGTTACTGTGAAACTCTATTTTAGACATAAAGACAACAAATGTAAAGTGTACAACTCTGTTTTCTATACTGTGGACGGGTTATATTGATGTACGACAGAGAAAGGAAACAAGGAAAATGGACTAAAAGGGGTAATTCCACTGTAACAGATGTTTTACTTCAAACAAAAACCATTGATTTCAAAGTTTAACAAACCATACAAATCAACTCTATACTTCATTATAACAGTTTACACTGAACATTTTACAAAATTATTTTACATTGCATTTACTGTCCAGATGCAAAAATTTGGTAACAGAATTTCGGTAAATTCTGTTTTAACAAATTATAATTATACAAATTATTAATGTTAAAATGAATATCTGCTACAAATGAAAATGCAATGATGTCTTCAGAAAGAATGAGGTGTCAGCTATGATACGACAATGTGACAACTACATTAAGGAACATATTGGACTACATTAAGGAACATATTGGACTACATTAAGGAACATATTGGACTACATTAAGGAACATATTGGACTACATTAAGGAACATATTGGACTACATTAAGGAACATATTGGACTACATTCAGGAACATATTGGACTACATTAAGGAACATATTGGACTACATTAAGGAACATATTGGACTACATTAAGGAACATATTGGACTACATTAAGGAACATATTGGACTACATTAAGGAACATATTGGACTACATTAAGGAACATATTGGACTACATTAAGGAACATATTGGACTACATTCAGGAACATATTAACATATTGGACTACATTAAGGAACATATTGGACTATATTAAGGAACGTATTGGACTACATTAAGGAACATATTGGACTACATTAAGGAACATATTGGACTACATTAAGGAACATATTGGACTACATTAAGGAACATATTGGACTACATTAAGGAACATATTGGACTACATTAAGGAACATATTGGACTACATTCAGGAACATATTAACATATTGGACTACATTAAGGAACATATTGGACTACATTAAGTAATGTGGATTGACACCCGATAACGGAATTTCATCCCAGGTCCCTGATCGGTACGACACAGCAGCGTTATTTTAAAAAACAAAAACATTATTTAGCCTAGTCTTAGTCAGTTTGACTAAAATATCATTGAGTCTTAGTCAGTTTGACTAAAATATCATTGAGTCTTAGTCAGTTTGACTAAAATATCATTGAGTCTCAGTCAGTTTGACTAAAATATCATTGAGTCTCAGTCAGTTTGACTAAAATATCATTGAGTCTTAGTCAGTTTGACTAAAATATATTGAGTCTTAGTCAGTTTGACTAAAATATCATTGAGTCTTAGTCAGTTTGACTAAAATATCATTGAGTCTTAGTCAGTTTGACTAAAATATCATTGAGTCTTAGTCAGTTTGACTAAAATATTGAGTCTTAGTCAGTTTGACTAAAATATCATTGAGTCTTAGTCAGTTTGACTAAAATATCATTGAGTCTTAGTCAGTTTGACTAAAATATCATTGAGTCTTAGTCAGTTTGACTAAAATATCATTGAGTCTTAGTCAGTTTGACTAAAATATCATTGAGTCTTAGTCAGTTTGACTAAAATATCATTGAGTCTTAGTCAGTTTGACTAAAATATCATTGAGTCTTAGTCAGTTTGACTAAAATATCATTGAGTCTTAGTCAGTTTGACTAAAATATCATTGAGTCTTAGTCAGTTTGACTAAAATATCATTGAGTCTTAGTCATATTTTCGTCATTTGAATAATGATTTAGTCTAGCTACCATTCACAGTTGAGCTCACTCAGTTTAGCCCAAAGCTGATTGGCAATTATTTAATCTTTTGGTTTTTTTCAAGGGAGCCCAAATGCAGGCTGGCTTCCCAGAATTCAACGGGCGGCAACAACGTCACGTCAACGTCTTTCTGACCAGAGAACATCAGATACTGTAGAGACGCTACACCTACTGAGACAGAGGGGGCGTTGTCTCGTTCGCTGTGATGCTTTCTCCGCTGAGATACATTCAACCTCTTGCGAATGGAAGAAGATTTATGTTTCAAAAAGTTTGGACCTCAAAGTAATGCACAGTAGTACTCAGTACAGCACAGTAGTACTCAGTACAGTACAGTAGTACTCAGTACAGTACAGTAGTACTCAGTACAGTACAGTAGTACTCAGTACAGTACAGTAGTACTCAGTACAGTACAGTAGTACTCAGTACAGCACAGTAGTACTCAGTACAGCACAGTAGTACTCAGTACAGTACAGTAGTACTCAGTACAGTACAGTAGTACTCAGTACAGTACAGTAGTACTCAGTACAGCACAGTAGTACTCAGTACAGTACAGTAGTACTCAGTACAGTACAGTAGTACTCAGTACAGTACAGTAGTACTCAGTACAGTACAGTAGTACTCAGTACAGTACAGAATAGCAGAGCAGAGCTCAGTATAGTACAGTAGAGTTTAGTACAATACAGTACAATACAGTACATTATATAGTAGTGGGGAGTCGACTCCAAAATAATAAATTCCTCGACTCCCAGTTTCGACTCCCATGTCTTGGTGTCAAGCTTACGGAATCGACCCTTTGACTCCTAAGATCAGCGGAGGAAACCAGTTGCCGTAGCCTACTTCGAGAACACAAACTCTTGCATCTTCCACAGCAAAGAGAGCAAGCTAGAGAGGGAGAGAGAGAGAGATGGGAAGGGCACAGATAGGCATGTCAGCTCCCAGGCAGACAGTCAGAACTGTTGATGTCCTAAGGCAGGGCTCACCAACCCTGTTCCTGGAGAGCAACCTTCCTGTAGGTTGTTCCTTGACTGTACTCTACTGTTCTGCAGTGTTATGCAGAAATTCCATTACCAAATTGGTAACGTAATTTCGAGTTGGAATCACTTAATAATTCATAAACAAAACAAAATCAGTAAAAAATACTCTTATTAACTCATTGAAAGGTCTTCCTTGTTACTTCTGTGACCTGTCATTATCCTCCCTCCTCGCGAGGGACAGACATTACTGTCATTATCCTCCCTCCTCGCGAGGGACAGACATTACTGTCATTATCCTCCCTCCTCGCGAGGGACAGACATTACTGTCATTATCCTCCCTCCTCACGAGGGACAGACATTACTGTCATTATCCTCCCTCCTCGCGAGGGACAGACATTACTGTCATTATCCTCCCTCCTCGCGAGGGACAGACATTACTGTCATTATCCTCCCTCCTCGCGAGGGACAGACATTACTGTCATTATCCTCCCTCCTCGCAAGGGACAGACATTACTGTCATTATCCTCCCTCCTCGCAAGGGACAGACATTACTGTCATTATCCTCCCTCCTCGCGAGGGACAGACATTACTGTCATTATCCTCCCTCCTCGCGAGGGACAGACATTACTGTCATTATCCTCCCTCCTCGCGAGGGACAGACATTACTGTCATTATCCTCCCTCCTCGCAAGGGACAGACATTACTGTCATTATCCTCCCTCCTCGCAAGGGACAGACATTACTGTCATTATCCTCCCTCCTCGCAAGGGACAAACATTACTGTCATTATCCTCCCTCCTCATGAGGGATAGAAATTACACAATATCTTAAAGATATGTGGGGTCTTGGTAACAGAATTACAAGACAATGTTTCTTATTAAAGTTACAGATGGCAGAATAAAAAATAAAACATCTAAAACAAGTAAATTGAAGTGTTGAGATTAGTTGGCAGGTTTCGTTACTTCAACATTTCTGTGTTTTGATATATTTGTTTGACCAGAAATCAAAGCCTTTTTCTTATTCCTAATTTTTAGTGGAAAATGGTTGAAAAATGTATATATTATTATTTGTTTAATGTTTATAAATGCCTTTCATTTGATTCCCAATTTGACATAGTCCTATGAACATGGGTCCTTTTACACATGAAAATGACCCAAAATAAAAACCTTAAAGCTGCAATGTGTCACTGTTTGGGTGACCTGACAAAATCTGCGTAGAAATGTGAGTTATAGATCTATCATTCTCATTGAAAGCCAGTCTAAGAAGTGGTAGATCTGTTCTATATGCGTCTTTTACTTTCGGTTTTGTACACCAGCTTCAAATGAGAACTTGTTCTCAACTGGCCTACCTGGTTAAATAAAGGTGTTCTCAACTAGCCTACCTGGTTAAATAAAGGTGTTCTCAACTAGCCTACCTGGTTAAATAAAGGTGTTCTCAACTGGCCTGCCTGGTTAAATAAAGGTGTTCTCAACTAGCCTACCTGGTTAAATAAAGGTGTTCTCAACTAGCCTACCTGGTTAAATAAAGGTGTTCTCAACTAGCCTACCTGGTTAAATAAAGGTGTTCTCAACTAGCCTACCTGGTTAAATAAAGGTGTTCTCAACTGGCCTACCTGGTTAAATAAAGGTGTTCTCAACTAGCCTACCTGGTTAAATAAAGGTGTTCTCAACTGGCCTACCTGGTTAAATAAAGGTGAAATAAAAAATAAATAAAAAAACAGCTGAAAATACAATATTTTTGGTTATTGAATATATTTCACAGAGGTTTAAATGGTACAGTGAGACGTGTTTGTTTTGTCACGAAAACTGAAATTAGACAAACTATTATAAATTAACAACCAGGAAATGGTGGAGTGATTTCTGCATAATGCATATTTAACTTAGCCTACAAAATATCACAGCTCTGTATTCATTTTGTATTGTGTTGTTGTCAACAGATGACGGAGTAGTGCCTGTGTGTCTCCAGCCCCAAAGCAACATGGAGACGCTAGACAGAGGATCTGAAGAGAGGGACATTCCTTCCTGGCTGGCTGCTCCGGCTGTGCCTTGCATCTAGATAAATGTCTTCTCTTCTCCAATAGCTGTTTCTGCAGTTAATAAATACTGATGTAGGATCTTCATTTAATAATAATAATAAATAATGTTCCTGTAATGCAGGACATGTAAAACTTCTAGTATATTTGAGGTTTTTAAAAGACTTCTAAAGTTTGTAATTTCCACTTTGAAATTTCAGACTTGATTTTTACAAAAAAAAATGTATCAACCCTTATACAAATGTCCATTAATTATAATCCACATAATAATTCACATTTCCTGTTGCTTCAGGATTATTTTACTGCTGTAGCAAACTGGCTCAAATGAAGATGCTACATCTGTAGTGTGTAATACTTATTATTAAATGTTTAAGATAGCAGGTTTTGCACCTGCAAATATTCATCACAATTAGATACATATGTCTAGCTAGGTTTCCATTCAATTGGTAACAGATTTTCATGTGCATATTCAAAAATCTGCTTTAAAAACAATATGCGCATTTTCCAGTGTCTTCCAGATTTATCGGGCAGTGTATCAAGAAGTAGTGCGGCTTGGCAGGGTCGTGTTTTGGAGGACGCACGGTTCTCGACCTTCTCCTCTCCCCAGTCCTTAATGGAGTTTCAGCAATGGGACAAGACTGTAACTACCAATTGGATGTCATGAAAAAAACTGGTAAAAAAATAAAAATAAATGTAAAAATAAAGATGGAAAGTTTAAAAACAAATTTGCTTTTTTTCCGTCAGGCCTTTTTTTTATCCAACATGTTCTTTAGTCACGTAAAAAGGTTGGATGGAAACCTGCTTAATGGTCTTTCATTGGTGTATTATTTTTCTCACCAGCGATAGATAGTCTGTTCAGCCCACTTCTATCTCACCAATGATAGATAGTCTGTTCAGCCCACTTCTATCTCACCAATGATAGATAGTCTGTTCAGCCCACTTCTATCTCACCAATGATAGATAGTCTGTTCAGCCCCTTCTATCTCACCAATGATAGATAGTCTGTTCAGCCCCTTCTATCTCACCAATGATAGATAGTCTGTTCAGCCCACTTCTATCTCACCAATGATAGATAGTCTGTTCAGCCCACTTCTATCTCACCAATGATAGATAGTCTGTTCAGCCCACTTCTATCTCACCAATGATAGATAGTCTGTTCAGCCCACTTCTATCTCACCAATGATAGATAGTCTGTTCAGCCCACTTCTATCTCACCAATGATAGATAGTCTGTTCAGCCCACTTCTATCTCACCAATGATAGATAGTCTGTTCAGCCCACTTCTATCTCACCAATGATAGATAGTCTGTTCAGCCCACTTCTATCTCACCAATGATAGATAGTCTGTTCAGCCCCCTTCTATCTCACCAATGATAGATAGTCTGTTCAGCCCCTTCTATCTCACCAATGATAGATAGTCTGTTCAGCCCACTTCTATCTCACCAATGATAGATAGTCTGTTCAGCCCACTTCTATCTCACCAATGATAGATAGTCTGTTCAGCCCACTTCTATCTCACCAATGATAGATAGTCTGTTCAGCCCACTTCTATCTCACCAATGAATAGATAGTCTGTTCAGCCCACTTCTATCTCACCAATGATAGATAGTCTGTTCAGCCCACTTCTATCTCACCAATGATAGATAGTCTGTTCAGCCCCCTTCTATCTCACCAATGATAGATAGTCTGTTCAGCCCACTTCTATCTCACCAATGATAGATAGTCTGTTCAGCCCACTTCTATCTCACCAATGATAGATAGTCTGTTCAGCCCCCTTCTATCTCACCAATGATAGATAGTCTGTTCAGCCCCCTTCTATCTCACCAATGATAGATAGTCTGTTCAGCCCACTTCTATCTCACCAATGATAGATAGTCTGTTCAGCCCACTTCTATCTCACCAATGATAGATAGTCTGTTCAGCCCACTTCTATCTCACCAATGATAGATAGTCTGTTCAGCCCACTTCTATCTCACCAATGATAGATAGTCTGTTCAGCCCCTTCTATCTCACCAATGATAGATAGTCTGTTCAGCCCACTTCTATCTCACCAATGATAGATAGTCTGTTCAGCCCACTTCTATCTCACCAATGATAGATAGTCTGTTCAGCCCACTTCTATCTCACCAATGATAGATAGTCTGTTCAGCCCACTTCTATCTCACCAATGATAGTCTGTCTGTCTGTCTGTCTGTCTGTCTGTCTGTCTGTCTGTCTGTCTGTCTGTCTGTCTGTCTGTCTGTCTGTCTGTCTGTCTGTCTGTCTGTCTGTCTGTTGCCTGTCTGCCTGCCTGCCTGCCTGCCTGTCTGCCTGCCTGCCTGTCTGTCTGTCTGTCTGTCTGTCTGTCTGTCTGTCTGTCTGTCTGTCTGTCTGTCTGTCTGTCTGTCTGTCTGTCTGTGTGATGACTCTGCTGCTCTCAGTATCTTCTATCTCTGCCGTTTCTTCTACAAGCTACAGACGACAACAGACAACAGATATCGTGATCAGAATGATCCCGGTTTTACACCATGTCCCTCTCTAATCAACGCACTACCATGCAGGGGCGCAACATCCACTGTCAACCCCACATGCTGAAATTGCATTTTTGTCCCCCACAGTTTTATCACTGGAATGAGATACAAAACAGGGCGACGGTGTGCTTTAGGACCATGCAGGCGCTCCGGAGTGGTCTGGTAGGCTGTTTGGAGTGTTATTCCGATTCCGGATAAAACAAATACAAAAGAATTACAAAACTATATAAAGATACAGTTCAAATCGGAAGTTTATATGCACTTATGTTGGAGTCATTAAAACTAGTGTACATACACTTAGGTTGGAGTCATTAAAACTAGTTTTTCAACAACTTAAATTTCTTGTAAACAAACTATAGTTTTGGCAAGTCGGTTAGGACATCTACTTTGTGCACGACACAAGTCATTTTTCCAGCTATTTTTTACAGACATATTATTTCACTTATAATTCACTGTATCATAATTCCAGTGGGTCAGAAGTTACATACACTAAGTTGACTCTGCCTTTAATCAGCTTGGAAAATTACAGAAAATTATGTCATGGCTTTAGAAGCTTCTGAAAGGCTAATTGACATAATTTGAGTCGATTGGAGGTGTACCTGTGGATGTATTTCAAGGCCTACCTTCAAACTCAGTGCCACTTGACATCATAGGAAATCAAAATAAACCAACCAAGACCTCAGAAAAACAACTGTAGTCCTCCACAAGTCTGGTTCACCCTTGGGAGCAATTTCCAAACACCTGAAGGTACCACGTTCATCTGTACAAATAATAGTACGCAAGTATAAACACCATGGGACAATGCAGCCGTCATACCGCTCAGGAAGGAGACGCGTTCTGTCTCCTAGAGAAAAGCTTACTTTGGTGCGAAAAGTGCAAATCAATCCCAGAACAACAGCAAAGGACCTTGTGAAGATACTGGAGAAAACAAGTACAGTATCTATATCCACAGTAAAACGAGTCCTATATCAACATAACCTGAAAGGCCGCTCAGCAAGGAAGAAGCCACTGCTCCAAAACTGCCATCAAAAAGCCAGACTACAGTTTGCAACTGCACATGGGGACTTTTTGGAGAAATGTCCTCTGGTCTGATGAAACAAAATTAGAACTGTTTGGCCATAATGACCATCGTTATGATTGGAGGAAAAAGGGGGAGGCTTGCAACCCGAAGAACACCATCCCAACCGTGAAGCACGGGCGTGGCAGCATCATGTTGTGGGGGTGCTTTGCTGCAGAAGGGACTGGTGCACTTTGCAAAACAGATGGCATCATGAGGTAGGAAAGTTATGTAGATATATTGAAGCAACATCTCAAGACATCAGTCAGGAAGTTAAAGCTTGGTCGCAAATGGGTCTTCCAAATGGACAATGACCTCAAGCATACTTCCAAAGTTGTGGCAAAATGGCTTAAGGACAACAAAGTCAAGGTATTGGAGTGGCCATCACAAAGCCCTGACCTCAACCCTATAGAAAGAAAGAAAAGCTGAAATAAATCCTTCTCTGTACTATTATTCTGACATTTCACATTCTTAAAATAAAGTGGTGATCCTAACTGACCTAAAACAGGGAATTTTTACTCGGATTGAATGTCAGGAATTGTGGAAAAACTGAGTTTAAATGTATTTGGCTAAGGTGTATGTAAACTTCCGACTTCAACTGTAGATATTTATATATATATATAATGTCCCCCACCCCACTTCTAAAACCAAAGTTGCACCCCTGCTACCATGTACGAACACAGACTATGTTGCTATAACACTGTAAAAGTACTTATTTTGTTACTAACAGGTACTAGTACAATTATTCGTACTATGAGGACCACTCATTTATTCTGAGGACCACTCATTAAGTCTACTTACTTCTCCTACTATTACTACACTTTTTAATATTAATAAAATATAATTAGTAATATTACTATAAATAATTCAAATCTATTTTGGTTGCATTAGTAAGAATATATAACAACATTTTATTTATATTGAAAAGTTTAAGCATTATGAACCTAAATCTGACATAAAACTATTGATTTAACTTTAAACCACCAAAAATAATGTAGTACTCTTACTATCGCAGTACTCTTACTATCGTAGTACTCTTACTAAAGTAGTACTCTTACTAATGTAGTACACTTACTATCGTAGTACTCTTACTATCGTAGTACTCTTACTAAAGTAGTACTCTTACTATCGTAGTACTCTTACTAAAGTAGTACTCTTACTATCATAGTACTCTTACTAAAGTAGTACTCTTACTATAGTAGTACTCTTACTAAAGTAGTACTCTTACTATAGTAGTACTCTTACTAAAGTAGTACTCTTACTATAGTAGTACTCTTACTAAAGTAGTACTCTTACTATCGTAGTACTCTTACTAAAGTAGTACTCTTACTATAGTAGTACTCTTACTAAAGTAGTACTCTTACTATCGTAGTACTCTTACTATCGTAGTACTCTTACTAAAACTCTGTGACAATCGGGAACTGTGTTTCTCAAATGAGCTTTCAGGCGCATTGTTTTCTGTGGCTAGGCCTACAATGGTAACAGTTGTATACAGTACTCTAGCAAAAGAAGTACATTAAAGTATGCATCTGGAACAAATCGATATGTAACATTTCTGAGGGATTTGTTGCCTCAATCCATTTTCACCTTTTATGATTGTGACAGCAGAGTGTCAACCAGGGGACATATTTGACATTTCAAAAAAAAAAATATATATATATATATATATTCCTTTTATCTTTCAAAGTCAAAACGGCGCCTGGAGGCCATCTGTTTTCAACTGGCCTGCAGGGTTTATTTCCTTCACTTGAGAAGCTACAACTATTTACTCAGGAACTCATTTGAAGGCATATCTATTGGTGTAGTCATTGTGTCCCATGGTGTTTATAAGTTAAAAAATATACATATTTGAATGACTTTTAAAAGACCAACGCCTCCCACTAAATGTATAAAATACAAATTCTATACATTCTTGAAACAGTCCTCTGAACAAAAATGTTGATTCTACAAAGTGACTGTTCTTTCCAGATAGGCTACAGTTAATTACTTTGTTGCTTTGCATAACCTTTTCTTATGATTTAGGTTATAACTGCCAAAATAGTTTTTACATTCACCTAAAGGTTCCGAAATTCATTAGCAATCAGGGAAACAATTTACAATCAATTTTACTGCGTCCTAGTAAATTTGATTTAAATTATACTTCTAATATGTTTTATTATAAACGAGCATAAGATACAAGGCTACCAATGCCATGAATGATAACCGAGTGTTGTGTATAGAAGGTATATTACTATAACGTTCGCTCACATACGTTTCGCATCAGTTCAAGTGTAGCCAGCCTAACATTGTTACTTTGAAGCTGTAGCCTCTAGCCCAGAATGTTTTCATATTTGAGAAAACGATTAATATTTTCTGTTCATGCAGGGGCGCCCCGCTCTCCCTTTACAGAGAAAGAGCAGGGAACCTCGTGCCACCGTGTTTAGTTTTTAACAAATTAGAATTTAACCATGTTTAAATGTTCCCACGTGTCTAATGAATACAGTATACTGTACTTTTATTCCACACACTAAACAAGACGAACAAGCCGAACAAAACGTTTCGTCCCAAAGCAACCCTCTCCAGCCAAGAAACCCGTAAGCACGGATCCCCTCTCTCCCTTTCCCTGTTCTTACCTCTCTTGCAGGAGGGTAAAACCTGCAACCAGCCGGGCGAACTAGCAGAAAAGCTCATTCTTCTGATGGCAAATCCGTACTGGGCCCTCCATTAGACACGGGCTCAAAGTGCAGAACGAATGGGGAACAGGAAAAGGAACGGCAAATAACTTTTCTACGGTAGATGAGTGTTTCGGAGGTGCGACTGCCGACGTCTCAACTCAAGCAGAGTAGTGTAGTTTTAACTATCTGAAGTTACGACGAAATGCGTCCCGCAAAGGAACTCTGGCTCTCAGTGCCGTGTTCACTCCCCCCGTCTTTCTCTCTCTCTTTCTCTCTTTCTCTCTTCTCTCTCTCTCTCTCTCTCTCTCTCTCTCTCTCTCTCTCTCACTACCACTGTGTTTTTCAACACATCCTTCATGCCAGGATCGAATTGCTCAGCAAATCATGGCAGCGGAATGTTCCAGCCCAACAGCTCAATACTGAGAGACAGAGAGAGAGAGACACACAGAGAGAGAGAGAGAGAGAGAGAGAGACAGAGAGAGAGACAGACAGACAGAGAGAGGGAGAGGGGAAACATGAGGGGAGAAAGAGGAGGGGTACCTGTGCGTTAACAACCTTTACCATCAAACAACGAAATCTCTTCTTCCTCACAGCCTCCATAAAATCAACAGGTATAGAATACTACGATAGGAATTGGCTATACCTTTAATTAATCACACGTTTTAAGGGAAACTCCACAACAAAAACTATCTTTAGGTATTTGTTTCATTTGTCCACACTTCTCAAAATGTGTTGCATGTCAGCAGTCATGTTTTCACGATATTGGACTTTCAAGAAGCAAATTGTCACTGGCCACATCATTATGATAAAAATAATAATACAAATACCACAAGCTTTAGAAGTTCACTTCTATGAAATACAAATGTTGTAGTTCTGTTAAACTACTATGTAAATAAAGTATGATTACCATATACATGATATATAATAACAGTAAACCATTAACCTGCATAGCCATATTACTGTTTTTATTATAGTGGTGGTGTGGTGTTATTATAGTAGTAGTCGATACGCCACACAAAAACAACACTATACTACTACTACTACTACTTCTACTACTTCGACTATTACTACAACTACTACTGGTACTACTACAACTACTAACACTACAACTGCTACTATTACTTCTACAACTACTACTACTGCTACTAATATTACCAATACTACTACTACTATTACTTCTACTACTGCAACTATTACTACTACTACTTCTACTTCTACTACAACTACTACTACACTACTACTACCGATACTACTACTACTGCTACAAATACTACTACTACTACACTACTACTTCTGCTACTACTACTACTGATACTACTACTGATACTGCTACTAATAGTACCAATACTACTACTACTATTACTTCTACTACTACCACTAATACTACTACTACTACAACTGCTACTACTACTACAACTACTATTACTACTACTACTACTACTGATACTACTACCACTACTACCACGACAACTACTACTGTTACTACTACTACTACTACTACTACTACTACTACTACTGTTTCTACTACTACTAATACCACTAGTACTACTACTACTACTACTACTACTACTAGTACTACTACTGTTTCTACTACTACTAATACCACTACTACTAATAATAATAATACCACTAGTACTACTACTGTTTCTACTACTACTAATACCACTAGTACTACTACTACTACTAGTACCACTGTTTCTACTACTACTACTACTGCCACTACTACTACTACTATTACTACTACCACTACTACTACTACCAAGACTACTACTACTGTTACTACTACTACTACTACTACTACTACTGTTTCTACTACTACTAATACCACTACTACTACTACTACTACTACTACTACTAGTACTACTACTGTTTCTACTACTACTGTTACTACTACCACTACTACTACCACTACTACGACTACTACTGTTTCTACCACTACTAATACCACTAGTACTATTACTACTACTACTACTACTGTTTCTACTACTACTAATACCACTAGTAATACTACTACTAACACCACTAGTTCTACTACTACTACTACTACTACTACTACTACTACTACTACTAGTACTACTGCTGCTACTACTACTGTTTCTTCTACTGCTGCTACTACTACTGTTTCTACTATTACTACTACTGTTTCTACTACTACTAATACCACTAGTACTACTACTACTACTAGTACTACTGCTGCTACTACTACTAATACCACTAGTACTATTACTACTACTACTTTCTACTACTACTAATACCACTAGTAATACTACTACTAATACCACTAGTACTACTACTACTACTACTA
>NC_056442.1:59539486-59594486 GCF_018296145.1 Oncorhynchus tshawytscha | reverse complement strand
AGGAGAGGAGAGGAGAGGAGAGGAGAGGAGAGTAGAGCTGTGTAGAGGGGAGCTGTGTAGACTAGAGGAGAGCTGTGTAGACTAGAGGAGAGCTGTGTAGACTAGAGAAGAGCTGTGTAGACTAGAGGAGAGCTGTGTAGACTAGAGGAGAGCTGTGTAGACTAGAGGAGAGCTGTATAGACTAGAGGAGAGCTGTGTAGACTAGAGGAGAGCTGTGTGGACTAGAGGAGAGCTGTGTAGACTAGATGAGAGCTGTGTAGACTAGAGGAGAGCTGTGTAGACTAGATGAGAAGAGAGGAGAGGAGAGCTGTGTAGACTAGAGGAGAGGAGAGCTGTGTAGACTAGAGGAGAGCTGTGTAGACTAGAGGAGAGCTGTATAGACTAGAGGAGAGCTGTGTAGACTAGAGGAGAGCTGTGTGGACTAGAGGAGAGCTGTGTAGACTAGATGAGAGCTGTGTAGACTAGAGGAGAGCTGTGTAGACTAGATGAGAAGAGAGGAGAGCTGTGTAGACTAGAGGAGAGGAGAGCTGTGTAGACTAGAGGAGAGGAGAGCTGTGTAGACTAGAGGAGAGCTGTGTAGACTAGAGGGGAGCTGTGTAGACTAGAGGAGAGCTGTGTAGACTAGAGGAGAGCTGAATAGACTAGAGGAGAGCTGTGTAGACTAGAGGAGAGCTGTGTAGACTAGAGGAGAGCTGTGTAGACTAGAGGAGAGGAGAGGAGAGGAGAGGAGAGGAGAGGAGAGGAGAGGAGAGGAGAGGGAGAGGAGAGGAGAGGAGAGGAGAGGAGAGGAGAGGAGAGGAGAGGAGAGCTGTGTAGACTAGGGAGAGCTGTGTAGACTAGAGGAGAAGAGAGGAGAGGAGAGCTGTGTAGACTAGAGGAGAGCTTTGTAGACTAGAGGAGAGCTGAATAGACTAGAGGAGAGCTCTGTAGACTAGAGGAGAGCTGAATAGACTAGAGGAGAGCTCTGTAGACTAGAGGAGAGCTGTATAGACTAGAGGAGAGCTGTGTAGACTAGAGGAGAGCTGAATAGACTAGAGGAGAGCTGTGTGGAGGGGAGCTGTGTAGAATAGAGGAGAGCTGTGTAGAGGGGAGCTGTGTAGACTAGAAGAGAGTTGTAAAGACTAGAGGAGAGCTGTAAAGACTAGAGGAGAGCTGAATAGACTAGAGGAGAGCTGTGTAGACTAGAGGAGAGCTGTATAGACTAGAGGAGAGCTGTGTAGACTAGAGGAGAGATGTGTAGACTAGAGGAGAGCTGTGTAGACTAGAGGAGAGATGTATAGACTAGAGGAGAGCTGTAAAGACTAGAGGAGAGCTGTGTAGACTAGAGGAGAGCTGTGTAGACTAGAGGAGAGCTGTAAAGACTAGAGGAGAGATGTGTAGAGGGGAGCTGTGTAGACTAGAGGAGAGCTGTGTAGACTAGAGGAGAGCTGAATAGACTAGAGGAGAGCTGTGTAGACTAGAGGAGAGCTGTGTAGAGGGGAGCTGTATAGACTAGAGGAGAGCTGCGTAGACTAGAGCTGTGTAGACTAGATGAGAGCTGTGTAGACTAGATGAGAAGAGAGGAGAGGAGAGCTGTGTAGACTAGAGGAGAGGAGAGCTGTGTAGACTAGAGGAGAGGAGAGGAGAGGAGAGGAGAGAGGAGAGGAGAGGAGAGGAGAGGAGAGGAGAGGAGAGGAGAGGAGAGGAGAGGAGAGGAGAGGAGAGGAGAGGAGAGGAGAGCTGTGTAGACTAGAGGAGAGCTGCGTAGACTAGAGGAGAGCTGTGTAGACTAGAGGAGAGATGTATAGACTAGAGGAGAGCTGTGTAGAGGGGAGCTGTGTAGACTAGATGAGAGCTGTGTAGACTAGAGGAGAGCTGTGTTGACTAGATGAGAAGAGAGGAGAGGAGAGCTGTCTAGACTAGATGAGAAGAGAGGAGAGCTGTGTAGACTAGATGAGAAGAGAGGAGAGCTGTGTAGACTAGAGGAGAGGAGAGGAGAGCTGCGTAGACTAGAGGAGATCTGTGTAGACTAGGGGAGAGCTCTGTAGACTAGATGAGAGCTGTGTAGACTAGAGGAGAGCTGTGTAGACTAGAGGAGAGGAGAGGAGAGCTGTGTAGACTAGAGGAGAGGAGAGGAGAGCTGTGTAGACTAGAGGAGAGCTGTGTAGACTAGAGAAGAGCTGCGTAGACTAGAGGAGAGCTGTGTAGACTAGAGGAGAGCTGTGTAGACTAGAGAAGAGCTGTGTAGACTAGAGGAGAGCTGTGTAGACTAGAGGAGAGCTGTGTAGACTAGAGGAGAGCTGTATAGACTAGAGGAGAGCTGTGTAGACTAGAGGAGAGCTGTGTGGACTAGAGGAGAGCTGTGTAGACTAGATGAGAGCTGTGTAGACTAGAGGAGAGCTGTGTAGACTAGATGAGAAGAGAGGAGAGCTGTGTAGACTAGAGGAGAGGAGAGCTGTGTAGACTAGAGGAGAGGAGAGCTGTGTAGACTAGAGGAGAGCTGTGTAGACTAGAGGAGAGCTGTGTAGACTAGAGGAGAGCTGTGTAGACTAGAGGAGAGCTGTGTGGACTAGAGGAGAGCTGTGTAGACTAGATGAGAGCTGTGTAGACTAGAGGAGAGCTGTGTAGACTAGATGAGAAGAGAGGAGAGCTGTGTAGACTAGAGGAGAGGAGAGCTGTGTAGACTAGAGGAGAGGAGAGCTGTGTAGACTAGAGGAGAGCTGTGTAGACTAGAGGAGAGCTGTGTAGAGGGGAGCTGTGTAGACTAGAGGAGAGCTGTGTAGACTAGAGGAGAGCTGTGTAGACTAGAGGAGAGCTGTGTAGACTAGAGGAGAGCTGTGTAGACTAGAGGAGAGGAGAGGAGAGGAGAGGAGAGGAGAGGAGAGGGAGAGGAGAGGAGAGGAGAGGAGAGGAGAGGAGAGGAGAGGAGAGGAGAGGAGAGGAGAGGAGAGCTGTGTAGACTAGGGGAGAGCTGTGTAGACTAGAGGAGAAGAGAGGAGAGGAGAGCTGTGTAGACTAGAGGAGAGGAGAGCTGTGTAGACTAGAGGAGAGCTGTATAGACTAGAGGAGAGCTGTGTAGACTAGAGGAGAGCTGTGTAGACTAGAGGAGAGCTGTAAAGACTAGAGGAGAGCTTTGTAGACTAGAGGAGAGCTGTGTAGACTAGAGGAGAGCTGAATAGACTAGAGGAGAGCTGTGTGGAGGGGAGCTGTGTAGACTAGAAGAGAGTTGTAAAGACTAGAGGAGAGCTGTGTAGACTAGAGGAGAGCTGTGTAGACTAGAAGAGAGTTGTAAAGACTAGAGGAGAGCTGTAAAGACTAGAGGAGAGCTGTGTAGACTAGAGGAGAGCTGTGTAGACTAGAAGAGAGTTGTAAAGACTAGAGGAGAGCTGTAAAGACTAGAGGAGAGCTGAATAGACTAGAGGAGAGATGTGTAGAGGAGAGCTGTGTAGAGGGGAGCTGTGTAGACTAGAAGAGAGTTGTAAAGACTAGAGGAGAGCTGTGTAGACTAGAGGAGAGCTGTGTAGACTAGAGGAGAGCTGTGTAGAGGGAGCTGTATAGACTAGAGGAGAGCTGCGTAGACTAGAGGAGAGCTGTGTAGACTAGATGAGAGCTGTGTAGACTAGATGAGAAGAGAGGAGAGGAGAGCTGTGTAGACTAGAGGAGAGGAGAGCTGTGTAGACTAGAGGAGAGGAGAGGAGAGGAGAGGAGAGGAGAGAGGAGAGGAGAGGAGAGGAGAGGAGAGGAGAGGAGAGGAGAGGAGAGGAGAGGAGAGGAGAGGAGAGGAGAGGAGAGGAGAGCTGTGTAGACTAGAGGAGAGCTGCGTAGACTAGAGGAGAGCTGTGTAGACTAGAGGAGAGATGTATAGACTAGAGGAGAGCTGTGTAGAGGGGAGCTGTGTAGACTAGATGAGAGCTGTGTAGACTAGAGGAGAGCTGTGTAGACTAAAGGAGAGCTGTGTAGACTAGATGAGAAGAGAGGAGAGGAGAGCTGTGTAGACTAGAGGAGAGGGGAGGAGAGGCGAGCTGTTTAGACTAGAGGAGAGCTGTATAGACTGGTGAAGAGCTGTGTAGACTAGAGGAGAGCTGTGTAGACTAGAGAAGAGCTGCGTAGACTAGAGGAGAGCTGTGTAGACTAGAGGAGAGCTGTGTAGACTAGAGAAGAGCTGTGTAGACTAGAGGAGAGCTGTGTAGACTAGAGAAGAGCTGTGTAGACTAGAGGAGAGCTGTGTGGACTAGAGGAGAGCTGTGTAGACTAGATGAGAGCTTTGTAGACTAGAGGAGAGCTGTGTTGACTAGATGAGAAGAGAGGAGAGGAGAGCTGTCTAGACTAGATGAGAAGAGAGGAGAGCTGTGTAGACTAGATGAGAAGAGAGGAGAGCTGTGTAGACTAGAGGAGAGGAGAGGAGAGCTGTGTAGACTAGAGGAGAGCTGTGTAGACTAGAGGAGAGCTGTGTAGACTAGATGAGAGCTGTGTAGACTAGAGGAGAGCTGTGTTGACTAGATGAGAAGAGAGGAGAGGAGAGCTGTCTAGACTAGATGAGAAGAGAGGAGAGCTGTGTAGACTAGATGAGAAGAGAGGAGAGCTGTGTAGACTAGAGGAGAGGAGAGGAGAGCTGCGTAGACTAGAGGAGAGCTGTGTAGACTAGGGGAGAGCTCTGTAGACTAGATGAGAGCTGTGTAGACTAGAGGAGAGCTGTGTAGACTAGAGGAGAGGGGAGGAGAGGCGAGCTGTTTAGACTAGAGGAGAGCTGTATAGAGAGAAGAGCTGTGTAGACTAGAGGAGAGCTGTGTAGACTAGAGAAGAGCTGCGTAGACTAGAGGAGAGCTGTGTAGACTAGAGGAGAGCTGTGTAGACTAGAGAAGAGCTGTGTAGACTAGAGGAGAGCTGTGTGGACTAGAGGAGATCTGTGTAGACTAGAGGAGAGCTGTGTAGACTAGAGAAGAGCTGTGTAGACTAGAGGAGAGCTGTGTGGACTAGAGGAGAGCTGTGTAGACTAGATGAGAGCTGTGTAGACTAGAGGAGAGCTGTGTTGACTAGATGAGAAGAGAGGAGAGGAGAGCTGTCTAGACTAGATGAGAAGAGAGGAGAGCTGTGTAGACTAGATGAGAAGAGAGGAGAGCTGTGTAGACTAGAGGAGAGGAGAGGAGAGCTGTGTAGACTAGAGGAGAGCTGTGTAGACTAGAGAAGAGCTGTGTAGACTAGAGGAGAGCTGTGTGGACTAGAGGAGAGCTGTGTAGACTAGATGAGAGCTGTGTAGACTAGAGGAGAGCTGTGTTGACTAGATGAGAAGAGAGGAGAGGAGAGCTGTCTAGACTAGATGAGAAGAGAGGAGAGCTGTGTAGACTAGATGAGAAGAGAGGAGAGCTGTGTAGACTAGAGGAGAGGAGAGGAGAGCTGCGTAGACTAGAGGAGATCTGTGTAGACTAGGGGAGAGCTCTGTAGACTAGATGAGAGCTGTGTAGACTAGAGGAGAGCTGTGTAGACTAGAGGAGAGGAGAGGAGAGCTGTGTAGACTAGAGGAGAGGAGAGGAGAGCTGTGTAGACTAGAGGAGAGCTGTGTAGACTAGAGGAGAGGATAGTACCAAGCAGTGATGCTGTACTGTAACCCACTCTGGATAGTACCAAGCAGTGATGCTGTACTGTAACCCACTCTGGATAGTACCAAGCAGTGATGTCTTACTGTAAACCGCTCTGGATAGTACCAAGCAGTGATGTCTTACTGTAAACCACTCTGGACTGGATAGTACCAAGCAGTGATGTCTTATTGTAAACCACTCTGGATAATGGAGCAGAAGAACAAGTTCAGTATTTCTGACCCTGAAAGACCTCAGCCTGCGGAGAAAGGTATGTGGACACCTGCTCGTCGAACATCTCATTCCAAAATCATGGGCATTAATATGGAGTTGGTCCCCACTTGGCTGCAATAACAGCCTCCACTCTTCTGGGAAGGCTTTCCACTAGATGTTGGAACATTGCTGCTATAACAGCCTCCACTCTTCTGGGAAGGCTTTCCACTAGATGTTGGAACATTGCTGCTATAACAGCCTCCACTCTTCTGGGAAGGCTTTCCACTAGATGTTGGAACATTGCTGCTATAACAGCCTCCACTCTTCTGGGAAGGCTTTCCACTAGATGTTGGAACATTGCTGCTATAACAGCCTCCACTCTTCTGGGAAGGCTTTCCACTAGATGTTGGAACATTGCTGCAGGGACTTGCTTCCATTCAGCAACAAGAGCAGTGGTGAGGTCGGTCACTGATGTTGGGCGATTAGGTCTGGCTCACAGTCTGTGTTTCAATTCATCCCAAAGGTGTTAAATGGGGTTGAGGTCAGGGCTCTAGTCCAGTCAAGTTCTTCCACATCGATCTCGAGAAACCATTTCTGTAATGACCTAGCTTTGTGCACGGGGGCATTGTCATGCTGAAATAGGAAAGGCCCTTCCCCAATCTATTGCCACAATGTTGGCAGCACAGAATCGTCTAGAATGTCCTTGTATGGTGCAGCGTTAAGATTTCTCTTCATTGGAACACTAGGGGTCCGAACCACGAAA
This sequence comes from Oncorhynchus tshawytscha, assembly GCF_018296145.1. Taxonomy (NCBI): domain Eukaryota; kingdom Metazoa; phylum Chordata; class Actinopteri; order Salmoniformes; family Salmonidae; genus Oncorhynchus; species Oncorhynchus tshawytscha. Next base: position 59,587,958 of record NC_056442.1, on the reverse strand, counting down.
AACAGCCCCAGAACATTATTCCTCCTCCACCAAACTTTACAGTTTGCACTATGCATTGGGGCAGGCAGCATTCTCCTGGCATCCGCCAAATACAAGTTCATCCAATGGACTGCCAGATGTTGAAGCGTGATTCATCACTCCAGAGAACGTGCTCCAAAGTACAATGGCGGCAAATTTGACACCAGCTGACGCTTGGCATTATGCTGATCTTAGGGTTTTGTGCGTCTGCTCGGCCTTGGAAGCCGATTTCATGAAGCTCCCGATGAACAGTTATTGTACTGACGTTGCTTCCAGAGGCAGTTTGAAACTCGGTAGTGAGGGTTGCAATCGAGGACAGATGATTTTTACGGGCTACTCGGTTCAACACTTGGATGTCCCGATCTGTGAGCTTGTGTGGCCTACCACTTCGTGGCTGAGCCGTTGTTGCTCCAAAAGGTTTCCACTCAACAATAACGGAACTTACAGTTTGCCTGAGGCAGCTCTAGCAGGGCAGAAACAAACTGAATTGTTGGAAAGGTGGCATCCACGTTGAAAGTCACTGAGCTCTTCAGTCATTCTACTGCCAATGTTTGTCTATGGAGATCGCATGGCTGTGTGCTCGATTTTATACACTTGTCAGCAACGGGTGTGGCTAAAATAGCCAAATCCACTCATTTTAATGGGTGTCTACATACTTTGGCCATGTAGTGTACATGCGCTCTTGTACCTTAGCATGAACACTTCATCTTAGGACATGATCAACATCCCAGCTAGTTATCGGAGTCACCTGTGAATAACGACCTGGCTCCGATAAGACAGTGTTTTTGAGGCGGCTCACAATTGGCCCAACGTCGTCCGGATTAGGGGAGGGTTTGGCCGGTTGGGCTGTCCTTGTCCCATCACGCTCTAGCGATTCCTGTGGTGGGCCGGGGGGCACGCACGCCGACACGGTCACCAGTTGTACGGTGTTTCCTCTGACACGTTGGTTGCTTGTCAGGGTCGTATTTTAGAGGATGCATGGCTCTTGACCTTCACCTATCCCAAGTCCGTATGGGAGTTGCAGTGATGAGACAAGACTGTAACTACCAATTGGAAATCACGAAATTGTGGAGAAAAAAAGGCTTATTAAAAAAAAGGTTGTTTTTTGTCTAGGTGGCTGTTGTTATTATTATTTTACCTTTATTTAACTAGGCAAGTCAGTTCAGAACAAATTCTTATTTTCAATGACAGCCTAGGAACAGTGGGTTAACTGCCTCTTCAGGGGCAGAACGACAGATTTGTACCTTGTCAGCTCAAGGATTTGAATTTGCAACCTTGTGGTTACTAGTCCAACGCTCTAACCACTAGGCTACCCTGCCAGCAGGAAGGAGTCATCGGAGGACTTAATGATGTGATGTTTAGTGTTTGGACAGGTGTAATCATTGGTATACAAAATGAAAAGGACGTTCGTTTGTAGAGACAGACCAAGGCGCAGCGGTTGTTGAGTTCCACATCATTTATTGAAAGTGAAACTTCACAAAACAAAACAATAAACAATAAACTAACAACGAACCGTGACTACAAAGATGCTACGTGCACTAAATCAAGACCCCATAAACACAAGTGGAAAAAAAATGCTACTTAAATATGATCCCCAATTAGAGACAACGATTACCAGCTGCCTCTAATTGGGAATCATAACAATCACCAACATAGAAAACAAAACTAGAACCCCACATAGAAAATATAAACTAGACTAACCCCCTAGTCACGCCCGGACCTACTCCACCATAGAAATGAAGGCTCTCTATGGTCAGGATGTGACAAGGACAGGTGACTTCACACAACCTGCGGGGCAGTTGGTGATCAAATGAGTGTGAAGATTGTTTACCTTGAACAACTGAGTTATGTCACTGAGACATGACAGAGTTTTAGGTTCCCAACCACTATTACAACTAGTAGGGGTCCAGTCTCTTATCTGCGGAGACTTTTAGGTTCCCAACCACTATTCAAACTGGTAGAGGCCCAGTTTCCTACCCGGAGAGAATTTTAGGTTCCCAACCACTCTTCGAACTGGTAGGGCCCAGCTTCCTATCTTTCCTCCTCCTTCCTGACATCCCTTCTTCCATTTCCCTCTGCATCCTCCATTCCTGCCGCGATTCCTCCCTTCATTCCTACATTGATCCTTACCTCCTTACCTCCCTCCATTCCTCCCTCCATTCCTCCCTCCATTACTCCATTCCTCCCTCCATTCCTCCATTCCTCCCTCCCTCCATTCCTCCCTTCATTCCTCCATTCCTCCCCCATTCCTCCCTCCATTACTCCATTCCTCCCTCCATTCCTCCCTTCATTCCTCCATTCCTCCCCCATTCCTCCCTCCATTACTCCATTCCTCCCTCCATTCCTCCCTCCATTCCTCCCCCATTCCTCCCTCCATTACTCCATTCCTCCCTCCATTCCTCCATTCCTCCCTCCATTCCTCCCTCCATTCCTCCATTCCTCCCCCATTCCTCCCTCCATTCCTCCCCCATTCCTCCATTCCTCCCTCCATTCCTCCCCCATTCCTCCATTCCTCCCCCATTCCTCCCTCCATTCCTCCATTCCTCCCCCATTCCTCCATTCCTCCCTCCATTCCTCCATTCCTCCCCCATTCCTCCCCCCATTCCTCCCCCATTCCTCCCCCATTCCTCCCTCCATTCCTCCCCCATTCCTCCATTCCTCCCCCATTCCTCCATTCCTCCCCCATTCCTCCCCCATTCCTCCCCCATTTCCCCCATTCCTCCCCCATTCCTCCCCCATTCCTCCCCCATTCCTCCATTCCTCCATTCCTCCATTCCTCCCCCATTCCTCCATTCCTCCATTCCTCCCCCATTTCCTCCATTCCTCCCCCATTCCTCCCCCATTCCTCCCCCCATTCCTCCCCCCCATTCCTCCATTCCTCCCCCATTCCTCCCCCATTTCCTCCATTCCTCCCCCATTCCTCCCCCCCATTCCTCCATTCCTCCCCCATTCCTCCCTCCATTCCTCCCTCCATTCCTCCCTCCATTTCCTCCCTCCATTCCTCCCCCATTCCTCCCCCATTCCTCCCCCATTCCTCCCTCCATTCCTCCCTCCATTCCTCCCCCATTCCTCCCCCATTCCTCCCTCCATTCCTCCCTCCATTCCTCCCTCCATTCCTCCCCCATTCCTCCCCCATTCCTCCCTCCCCCCATTCCTCCCCCATTCCTCCCCCCCATTCCTCCCTCCATTCCTCCCCCCATTCCTCCCTCCATTCCTCCATTCCTTTTATTTATTTATTTATTTTATTTTTATTATTTTATTATTTATCTCACTTTATTTAACCAGGTAGACTAGTTGAGAACACCTTTATTTAACCAGGTAGGCCAGTAGAGAACACCTTTATTTAACCAGGTGGGCAAGTTTAGAACAAGTTCTCATTTACAATTGCGACCTGGCCAAGATAAAGCAAAGCAGTTCGACAGATACAACGACACAGAGTTACACATGGAGTAAAACAAACATACAGTCAATAATACAGTACAAACAAGTCTATATACAATGTGAGCAAATGAGGTGAGATAAGGGAGGTAAAGGCAAAAAAGGCCATGGTGGCAAAGTAAATACAATATAGCAAGTAAAACACTGGAATGGTAGATTTGCAATGGAAGAATGTGCAAAGTAGAAATAAAAATAATGGGGTGCAAAGGAGAAAAATAAATAAATAAATAAAAATACAGTTGGGAAAGAGGTAGTTGTTTAGGGTTAAATTATAGGTAGGCTATGTACAGGTGCAGTAATCTGTGAGCTGCTCTGACAGTTTGTGCTTAAAGCTAGTGAGGGAGATAAGTGTTTCCAGTTTCAGAGATTTTTGTAGTTCGTTCCAGTCATTGGCAGCAGAGAACTGGAAGGAGAGGCGGCCAAAGAAAGAATTGGTTTTGGGGGTGACTAGAGAGATATACCTGCTGGAGCGTGTGCTACAGGTGGGAGATGCTATGGTGACCAGCGAGCTGAGATAAGGGGGGACTTTACCTAGCAGGGTCTTGTAGATGACATGGAGCCAGTGGGTTTGGTGACGAGTATGAAGCGAGGGCCAGCCAACGAGAGCGTACAGGTCGCAATGGTGGGTAGTATATGGGGCTTTGGTGACAAAACGGATTGCACTGTGATAGACTGCATCCAATTTGTTGAGTAGGGTATTGGAGGCTATTTTGTAAATGACATCGCCAAAGTCGAGGATTGGTAGGATGGTCAGTTTTACGAGGGTATGTTTGGCAGCATGAGTGAAGGATGCTTTGTTGTGAAATAGGAAGCCAATTCTAGATTTAACTTTAGATTGGAGATGTTTGATATGGGTCTGGAAGGAGAGTTTACAGTCTAACCAGACACCCAAGTATTTGTAGTTGTCCACGTATTCTAAGTCAGAGCCGTCCAGAGTAGTGATGTTGGACAGGCGGGTAGGTGCAGGTAGTGATCGGTTGAAGAGCATGCATTTAGTTTTACTTGTATTTAAGAGCAATTGGAGGCCACGGAAGGAGAGTTGTATGGCATTGAAGCATTCCTCCCTCCATTCCTCCCCCCATTACTCCATTCCTCCCCCCATTACTCCATTCCTCCCTCCATTACTCCATTCCTTCCTCCATTACTCCATTCCTCCCTCCATTCCTCCCTCCATTCCTCCCCCATTCCTCCCCCATTTCTCCCTCCATTCCTCCCCATTCCTCCATTCCTCCCCCATTTCTCCCTCCATTCCTCCCCATTCCTCCATTCCTCCCTCCATTCCTCCCCCATTCTTCCCCCATTTCTCCCTCCATTCCTCCCCATTCCTCCATTCCTCCCCATTTCTCCCTCCATTCCTCCCCCATTCCTCCCCCATTTCTCCCTCCATTCCTCCATTCCTCCCTCCATTACTCCATTCCTCCATTCCTCCCTCCATTCCTCCATTCCTCCCTCATTCCTCCCTCCATTACTCCATTCCTCAATTCCTCCCTCCTTTCCTCCCTCCATTCCTCCTCCATTCCTCCCTCCATTCCTCCCCATTACTCAATTTCTCCCTCCATTCCTCCATCCTCCATTCCTCCCTCCATTCCTCCCTACATTCCCTCTCCTTTCCTCCATTCCTCCCTCCATTCCTCCCTCCTTTCCTCCATTCCTCCCTCCATTCCTCCCTCCATTCCTCCAGTCCTCCCTCCATTCCTCCATTCCTCCTCCCCCATTCCTCCATTCCTCCCTCCATTCCTCCCCCATTACTCCATTACTCCATTCCTCCCTCCATTACTCAATTCCTCCATTCCTCCATCCATTCCTCCCCCATTACTCCATACCTCCATTCCTCCCTCCATCGTCCCTCCATTCCTCCCCCATTACTCCATTCCTCCATCCATTCCTCCATTCCTCCCTGCATTCCTCCATTCCTCCATCCATTCCTCCATTCCTCCCCCATTACTCCATTCCTCCCTCCATTACTCAATTTCTCCCTCCATTCCTCCCCCATTACTCCATTCCTCCCTCCATTACTCCATTCCTCCCTCCTTTCCTCCCTCCATTCCTCCCTCCATTCCTCCCCCATTACTCCATTCCTCCCCCATTACTCCATTCCTCCCTCCATTACTCCATTCCTCCCTCCATTCCTCCCTCCATTCCTCCCTCCATTACTCCATTCCTCCCTCCATTACTCCATTTCTCCCTCCATTACTCCATTCCTCCCTCCATTCCTCCCTCCATTCCTCCCTCCATTACTCCATTCCTCCCTCCATTACTCCATTCCTCCCTCCATTACTCCATTCCTCCCTCCATTACTCCATTCCTCCCTCCATTACTCCATTTCTCCCTCCATTCCTCCATTTCTCCCTCCATTACTCCATTCCTCCCTCCATTCCTCCCTCCATTACTCCATTCCTCCCCCCAGGCTCCATTCCTCCCTCCATTCCTCCATTTCTCCCTCCATTCCTCCCTCCATTCCTCCCCCATTACTCCATTCCTCCCTCCATTACTCCATTTCTCCCTCCATTCCCCCATTCCTCCATTCCTCCCTCCATTCCTCCATCCATTACTCCATTCCTCCCTCCATTACTCCATTCCTCCCTCCATTCCTCCCTCCATTACTCCATTTCTCCCTCCATTCCCCCATTACTCCATTTCTCCCTCCATTCCCCATTCCTCCATTCCTCCCTCCATTCCTCCATCCATTACTCCATTCCTCCCTCCATTCCTCCATTCCTCCCTCCATTCCTCCCCCATTACTCCATTCCTCCATTCCTCCCTCCATTCCTGCATTGCTCCCTCCATTGCTCCCTCCATTCCTCCCTCATTCCTCCCTCCATTACTCCATTCCTCCATTCCTCCCTCCTTTCCTCCCTCCATTCCTCCCTCCATTACTCCATTCCATTCCTCACTCCATTCCTCCCTCCATTCCTCCATTCCTCCCTCCATTCCTCCCTCCATTACTCCATTCCTCCCTCCATCCCTCCATTCCTCCCTCCATTCCTCCCTCCATTCCTCCATTCCTCCCTCCATTCCTCCATTCCTCCCTCCATTCCTCCCTCCATCCCTCCATTACTCCCTCCATTCCTCCATTCCTCCCTCCATTACTCCATTCCTCCATTCCTCCCTCCATTACTCCATTACTCCATTCCTCCCTCCATTCCTCCATTCCTCCCTCCATTCCTCCCTCCATCCCTCCATTACTCCCTCCATTCCTCCATTCCTCCCTCCATTACTCCATTCCTCCATTCCTCCCTCCATTACTCCATTCCTCCATTCCTCACTCCATTCCTCCTCCATTCCTCCCTCCATTCCTCCCTCCATTACTCCATTCCTCCATTCCTCCCTCCATTCCTCACTCCATTCCTCCCTCCATTCCTCCATTCCTCCCTCCATCCCTCCATTCCTCCCTCCATTCCTCCCTCCATTCCTCCATTCCTCCCTCCATTCCTCCATTCCTCCCTCCATTCTTCCATTCCTCCCTCCATTCCTCCCTCCATTCCTCCCCCCCATTACTCCATTCCTCCCTCCATTACTCCATTCCTCCATTCCTCCATTGCTCCCTCCATTCCTCCCTGCATTCCTCCATTACTCCGTTCCTCCCTCCATTACTCCATTTCTCCCTCCATTCCTCCCACATTGCACCCTCCATTACTCCATTCCTCAATTCCTCCCTCCTTTCCTCCTTTCCTCCCTCCATTCCTCCCTTCCTCCCCCATTACTCCATTCCTCCCTCCATTCCTCCATTCCTCCCCCATTCCTCCATTCCTCCCTCCATTCCTCACTCCATTCCTCCCTCCATTCCTCCCCCATTACTCCATTCCTCCCTCCATTCCTCCCCCATTACTCAATTCCTCCCTCCATTCCTCCATTCCTCCCTCCATTCCTCCAGTCCTCCCTCCATTCCTCCAGTCCTCCCTCCATTCCTCCATTCCTCCCTCCATTCCTCCCCCATTACTCCATTCCTCCCTCCATTACTCAATTCCTCCGTTCCTCCATCCATTCCTCCCTCCATTCCTCCATTCCTCCCTGCATTCCTCCATTCCTCCATCCATTCCTCCATTCCTCCCCCATTACTCCATTCCTCCCCATTACTCCATTCCTCCCTCCATTCCTCCCTCCATTCCTCCCCCATTCCTCCCCCATTTCTCCCTCCATTCCTCCCCCATTACTCCATTCCTCCCTCCATTACTCCATTCCTCCCTCCATTCCTCCCTCCATTCCTCCCCCATTCCTCCCCCATTTCTCCCTCCATTCCTCCCCATTCCTCCATTCCTCCTTCCATTCCTCCATTCCTCCCCCATTCCTCCCCCATTTCTCCCTCCATTCCTCCCCATTCCTCCATTCCTCCCTCCATTCCTCCATTCCTCCCTCCATTACTCCATTCCTCCATTTCTCCATCCATTCCTCCCCCATTCCTCCATTCCTCCCCCATTCCTCCATTCCTCCCTCCATTACTCCATTCCTCCATTCCTCCATCCATTCCTCCCCCATTCCTCCATTCCTCCATCCATTCCTCCCTCCATTCCTGCATTGCTCCCTCCATTCCTCCCTCATTCCTCCCTCCATTCCTCCATTCCTCCCTCCATTCCTCCCTCCATTCCTCCATTCCTCCATCCATTCCTCCCTCCATTCCTCCATTCCTCCATCCATTCCTCCCTCCATTCCTGCATTGCTCCCTCCATTCCTCCCTCATTCCTCCCTCCATTACTCCATTCCTCCATTCCTCCCTCCTATCCTCCCTCCATTCCTCCCTCCATTACTCCATTCCATTCCTCCCTCCATTCCTCCATTCCTCCCTCCTTTCCTCCCTCCATTCCTCCCTCCATTACTCCATTCCATTCCTCCCCCATTCCCCCTCCATTCCTCCATTCCTCCATTCCTCCCTCCTTTCCTCCCTCCATTCCTCCCTCCATTCCTCCATTCCTCCCTCCATTCCTCCCCCATTACTCCATTCCTCCCTCCATTCCTCCATTCCTCCCTCCTTTCCTCCCTCCATTCCTCCCTCCATTCCTCCATTCCTCCCTCCATTCCTCCCCCATTACTCCATTCCTCCCTCCATTCCTCCATTCCTCCCCCATTCCTCCATTCCTCCTCCATTCCTCCCTCCATTACTCCATTCCTCCAGTCCTCCCTCCATTCCTCCATTCCTCCCTCCATTCCTCCCCCATTACTCCATTCCTCCCTCCATTACTCAATTCCTCCATTCCTCCCTCCATTCCTCCCTCCATTCCTCCCTCCATTACTCCATTCCTCCCCCATTCCTCCATCCATTCCTCCATTCCTCCCTCCATTCCTCCATTCCTCCCTCCATTCCTCCATTCCTCCCCTCCATTCCTCCCTCCATTCCTCCCTCCATTCCTCCCTCCATTCCTCCCTCCATTCCTCCATTCCTCCCTCCATTCCTCCCTCCATTCCTCCCTCCATTCCTCCCTCCATTCCTCCATTCCTCCCTCCATTCCTCCATTCCTCCCTCCATTCCCCCATTCCTCCCTCCATTCCTCCATTCCTCCCTCCATTCCTCCATTCCTCCCTCCATTCCTCCATTCCTCCCTCCATTCCTCCATTCCTCCATTCCCCCATTACTCCATTCCTCCCTCTATTCCTCCATTCCTCCCTCCATTCCTTCCTCCATTCCTCCCTCCATTCCTCCCCCATTCCTCCCTCCATTCCTCCATTCCTCCCTCTATTCCTCCCTCCATTCCTCCCTCCATTCCTCCCTCCATTCCTCCCTCCATTCCTCCCTCCATTACTCCATTCCTCCCTCCATTCCTCCCTCCATTCCTCCCTCCATTCCTCCCCCATTCCTCCATTCCTCCCTCCATTCCTCCCTCCATTCCTCCCTCCATTACTCCATTCCTCCCTCCATTCCTCCCTCCATTCCTCCCTCCATTTCTCCCTCCATTCCTCCATTCCTCCCTCCATTCCTCCCTCCATTCCTCCCTCCATTCCTCCATTCCTCCCTCCATTCCTCCCTCCATTCCTCCCTCCATTCCTCCCTCCATTCCTCCATTCCTCCATCCATTCCTCCATTCCTCCCCCATTACTCCATTCCTCCCTCTATTCCTCCATTCCTCCCTCCATTCCTTCCTCCATTCCTCCCTCCATTCCTCCCCCATTCCTCCCTCCATTCCTCCATTCCTCCCCCATTCCTCCCTCCATTCCTCCCTCCATTCCTCCCTCCATTCCTCCCTCCATTCCTCCATTCCTCCCTCCATTCCTCCCTCCATTCCTCCCTCCATTTCCTCCATTCCTCCCTCCATTCCTCCCTCCATTCCTCCCTCCATTCCTCCATTCCTCCCTCCATTCCTCCCTCCATTCCTCCCTCCATTCCTCCCTCCATTCCTCCATTCCTCCCTCCATTCCTCCATTCCTCCCTCCATTCCTCCATTCCTCCCTCCATTCCTCCCTCCATTCCTCCCTCCATTCCTCCCTCCATTCCTCCCTCCATTCCTCCATTCCTCCCTCCATTCCTCCATTCCTCCCTCCATTACTCCATTCCTCCCTCCATTCCTCCCTCCATTACTCCATTCCTCCCTCCATTCCTCCCTCCATTACTCCATTCCTCCCCCATTACTCCATTCCTCCCTCTATTCCTCCCTCCATTCCTCCATTCCTCCCTCCATTACTCCATTCCTCCCTCCATTCCTCCCTCCATTACTCCATTCCTCCCTCCATTCCTCCCTCCATTACTCCATTCCTCCCTCCATTACTCCATTCCTCCCTCCATTCCTCCCCCATTACTCCATTCCTCCCTCCATTCCTCCATTCCTCCCTCCTTTCCTCCCTCCATTGAGAACCCTCCATTCCTCCATTCCTCCCTCCATTCCTCCCCATTACTCCATTCCTCCCTCCATTCCTCCATTCCTCCCCCATTCCTCCATTCCTCCCTCCATTCCTCCCTCCATTACTCCATTCCTCCAGTCCTCCCTCCATTCCTCCATTCCTCCCTCCATTCCTCCCCCATTACTCCATTCCTCCCTCCATTAGGCTCAATTCCTCCATTCCTCCCTCCATTCCTCCCTCCATTCCTCCCTCCATTACTCCATTCCTCCCCCATTCCTCCATCCATTCCTCCATTCCTCCCTCCATTCCTCCATTCCTCCCTCCATTCCTCCATTCCTCCCTCCATTACTCCATTCCTCCCTCCATTCCTCCCTCCATTCCTCCCTCCATTCCTCCCTCCATTACTCCATTCCTCCCTCCATTCCTCCCTCCATTCCTCCCTCCATTCCTCCCTCCATTCCTCCATTCCTCCCTCCATTCCTCCATTCCTCCCTCCATTCCCCATTCCTCCCTCCATTCCTCCATTCCTCCCTCCATTCCTCCATTCCTCCCTCCATTCCTCCATTCCTCCCTCCATTCCTCCATTCCTCCCCCATTACTCCATTCCTCCCTCTATTCCTCCATTCCTCCCTCCATTCCTTCCTCCATTCCTCCCTCCATTCCTCCCCCATTCCTCCCTCCATTCCTCCATTCCTCCCTCTATTCCTCCCTCCATTCCTCCCTCCATTCCTCCCTCCATTCCTCCCTCCATTCCTCCCTCCATTACTCCATTCCTCCCTCCATTCCTCCCTCCATCCCTCCCTCCATTCCCTCCCCCATTCCTCCATTCCTCCCTCCATTCCTCCCTCCATTCCTCCCTCCATTACTCCATTCCTCCCTCCATTCCTCCCTCCATTCCTCCCTCCATTTCCCTCCATTCCTCCATTCCTCCCTCCATTCCTCCCTCCATTCCTCCCTCCATTCCTCCATTCCTCCCTCCATTCCTCCCTCCATTCCTCCCTCCATTCCTCCCTCCATTCCTCCATTCCTCCATCCATTCCTCCATTCCTCCCCCATTACTCCATTCCTCCCTCTATTCCTCCATTCCTCCCTCCATTCCTTCCTCCATTCCTCCCTCCATTCCTCCCCCATTCCTCCCTCCATTCCTCCATTCCTCCCTCTATTCCTCCCTCCATTCCTCCCTCCATTCCTCCCTCCATTCCTCCCTCCATCCATTCCTCCCTCCATTCCTCCCTCCATTCCTCCCTCCATTCCTCCATTCCTCCCTCCATTCCTCCCTCCATTCCTCCCTCCATTCCTCCATTCCTCCCTCCATTCCTCCCTCCATTCCTCCCTCCATTCCTCCATTCCTCCCTCCATTCCTCCATTCCTCCCTCCATTCCTCCATTCCTCCCTCCATTCCTCCCTCCATTCCTCCCTCCATTCCTCCCTCCATTCCTCCATTCCTCCCTCCATTCCTCCATTCCTCCCTCCATTACTCCATTCCTCCCTCCATTCCTCCCTCCATTACTCCATTCCTCCCTCCATTCCTCCCTCCATTACTCCATTCCTCCCCCATTACTCCATTCCTCCCTCTATTCCTCCCTCCATTCCTCCATTCCTCCCTCCATTACTCCATTCCTCCCTCCATTCCTCCCTCCATTACTCCATTCCTCCCTCCATTCCTCCCTCCATTACTCCATTCCTCCCTCCATTACTCCATTCCTCCCTCCATTCCTCCCTCCATTACTCCATTCCTCCCCCATTCCTCCCTCCATTCCTCCCTCCATTCCTCCATTCCTCCCTCCATTCCTCCATTCCTCCCTCCATTACTCAATTTCTCCCTCCATTCCTCCCCCATTACTCCATTCCTCCCTCCATTACTCCATTCCTCCTCCATTACTCCATTCCTCCCTCCATTCCTCCCTCCATTCCTCCCCCATTCCTCCCCCCATTTCTCCCTCCATTCCTCCCCATTCCTCCATTCCTCCCTCCATTCCTCCATCCATTACTCCATTCATCCCTCCATTCCTCCCCCATTCCTCCATCCATTACTCCATCCATTACTCCATTCCTCCCTCCATTACTCCATTCCTCCATTCCTCCATCCATTCCTCCCCCATTACTCCATCCATTACTCCATCCATTACTCCATTCCTCCCTCCATTACTCCATTCCTCCATTCCTCCATCCATTCCTCCCCCATTACTCCATCCATTCCTCCATTCCTCCCTCCATTACTCCATTCCTCCATTCCTCCATCCATTCCTCCCCCATTCCTCCATTCCTCCCTCCATTCCTCCCCCATTACTCCATTCCTCCATTCCTCCATCCATTCCTCCCTCCATCCCTCCATTCCTCCATCCATTCCTCCCTCCATTCCCCATTGCTCCCTCCATTCCTCCCTCCATTCCTCCCTCCATTACTCCATTCCTCCATTCCTCCCTCCTTTCCTCCCTCCATTCCTCCCTCCATTACTCCATTCCATTCCTCCCTCCATTCCTCCATTCCTCCCTCCTTTCCTCCCTCCATTCCTCCCTCCATTCCTCCATTCCATTCCTCCCCCATTCCTCCCTCCATTCCTCCATTCCTCCATGCCTCCCTCCATTCCTCCCTCCATTCCTCCCTCCATTACTCCATTCCTCCCTCCATTACTCCATTCCTCCCCCATTCCTCCCTCCATTCCTCCTCCATTCCTCCATTCCTCCCTCCATTCCTCCATTCCTCCCTCCATTCCTCCCTCCATTCCTCCCTCCATTCCTCCCTCCATTCCTCCATTCCTCCCTCCATTACTCCATTCCTCCATTCCTCCCCCATTACTCCATTCCTCCCTCCATTCCTCCCCCATTACTCCATTCCTCCATTCCTCCCCCATTCCTCCCTCCATTCCTCCCTCCATTCCTCCATTCCTCCCTCCATTACTCCATTCCTCCATTCCTCCCCCATTACTCCATTCCTCCCTCCATTCCTCCCCCATTACTCCATTCCTCCCTCCATTCCTCCCTCCATTCCTCCATTCCTCCCCCATTCCTCCCTCCATTCCTCCCTCCATTCCTCCATTCCTCCCTCCATTACTCCATTCCTCCATTCCTCCCCCCATTACTCCATTCCTCCCTCCATTCCTCCCCCATTACTCCATTCCTCCCTCCATTCCTCCCCCATTTCTCCATTCCTCCCTCCATTACTCCATTCCTCCCTCCATTCCTCCATCCCTACCTCAATTCCTCCCACCATTCCTCCCTCTCTCCATTTCTCCTTCCATTCCTCCTTCCATCCCTCTGTCCATTCCTCCTCAATCTCTCCCTCCATTCTTCCCTCCCACATTCCTCCCTCCATCCCTCCAACCCTCTTACCATCTCACCCTCCATTCCTCCCTCCCTCCATTCCTCCATTCCTCCGTTTCCCCCTCCCACATTCCTCCATCGCTCCAACCCTCCTTCCATCCCTCCCTCCATTCCTCCCTCCCTCCATTCCTCCATTCCCCCCTCCCACATTCCTCCATCGCTCCAACCCTCCTTCCATCCCTCCCTCCATCCCTCAACCCTCCTTCCATCCCTCCCTCCATTCCTCCCACTAGTATTAAAGGTAATTTGAGATAACAGGAGTGCCATCCCCCTTCCCTCTGGAAAGGCCTGGAGATTGTGATCCAGGGTCAGCAGGCTGGTAAACCAAACCAGGTAGAGATGATTACACCAGAGAGCAGAGAGAGCTGAGAGAGCAGAGCAGAGAGCAGAGATAGCAGAGCAGAGAGCAGAGAGAGCAGAGCAGCGAGCAGAGAGAGCTGAGAGAGCAGAGAGAGCTGAAAGAGCAGAGAGAGCAGAGAGAGCTGAGAGAGCGGAGAGAGTAGAGAGAGCTGAGAGAGCAGAGAGAGCTGAGAGAGCTGAGAGAGCTGAGAATGCTGAGAAAGTTGAGAAAGCAGAGCTGATAGAGCTGAGAGCTGAGAGAACAGAGCTGAGAGAGCTGAGAGCTGAGAGAACAGAGCTGAGAGAGCTGATAAAGCAGAGAGAGCAAAGAGAGCTGAGAGAGCAGAGAGAGCTGGGAGAACTGAGATAGCAGAGCAGAGAGTAGAGAGAGCTGAGAGAGCAGAGAGAGCTGAGAGAGCTGAGAGAGCAGAGAGAGCTGAGAGAGCAAAGAGAGCTGAGAGAGCTGAGAACTGAGATAGAGCAGAGAGCTGAGAGAGCAGAGCAGAGAGCTGAGAAAGCAGAGCTGAGAGAGCTGAGAGCTGAGAGAGCTGAGAGAGCTGAGAGAGCAGAGAGAGAGCTGAGAGAGCAGAGAGAGCAGAGAGAGCAGAGAGAGCTGAGAGAACTGAGATAGCAGAGCTGAGAGCTGAGAGAGCAGAGAGAGCAGAGAGAGCAGAGAGAGAGAGAGAGCTGAGAGAGCAGAGAGAGCTGAGAGAGCAGAGAGAGCTGGGAGAGCTGAGATAGCAGAGCAGAGAGCTGAGAGAGCAGAGCAGAGAGAGAGAGAGCTGAGAGAGAGAGAGAGCTGAGAGAGCAGAGAGAGCTGAGAGAGCTGAGAGAGCTGAGAGAGCTGAGAGAGCAGAGAGAGCTGAGAGAGCTGAGAGAGCTGAGAGAGCAGAGCAGAGAGCAGAGAGAGTTGAGAGAGCAGAGCAGAGAGCTGAGAGAGCTGAGAGAGCTGAGAGAGCAGAGAGAGCTGAGAGAGCTGAGAGAGCTGAGAGAGCAGAGAGAGCAGAGAGAGCTGAGAGAGCTGAGAGAGCTGAGAGAGCAGAGAGAGCAGAGAGAGCTGAGAGCAGAGAGCAGCAGAGAGCAGAGAGAGCAGAGAGAGCTGAGAGAGCAGAGAGAGCTGAGAGAGCTGAGAGAGCAGAGCAGAGAGCTGAGAGAGCTGAGAGAGCTGAGAGAGCAGAGCAGAGAGCTGAGAGAGCTGAGAGAGCAGAGAGAGCTGAGAGAGCTGAGAGAGCAGAGAGAGCTGAGAGAGCAGAGAGAGCAGAGAGAGCAGAGAGAGCAGAGGAGAGAGCTGAGAGAGCTGAGAGAGCTGAGAGAGCAGAGAGTCCTGCTGTGTCCATGTTAATATTGTAAAGAAAAAACACGTATGATGAAGTGTGATGAGGAAGATCTTTCTACTTCACAGAAAATATCAGATAAGTTCACTATTATGATGGTCAGCCATGCCGAGCACATTTTTTAAATAATAGTGAATAGAATAGTGAATGGAATAGTGAATAGAATAGTGAATGGAATAGTGAATAGAATAGTGAAAAGGACAGTGAATATGACAGTGAATCGAATAGTGAATGGAATAGTGAATGGAATAGTGAATAGGACAGTGAGTATGACAGTGAATCGAATAGCGAATGGAATAGTGAATAGGACAGTGAATAGGACAGTGAATAGAATAGTGAATAGAATAGTGAATAGAATAGTGAATAGAACAGTGAATGGAATAGTGAATAGAATAGTGAATAGGACAGTGAATAGAATAGTGAATAGAAGAATAGAATAGTGAATAGAATAGTGAATAGAATAGTGAATAGAATAGTGAATAGAATAGTGTGAAGTGAAGAATAGTGAATAGAATAGTGAATAGGACAGTGAATAGAATAGTGAATGGAATAGTGAATAGAATAGTGAATAGGACAGTGAATAGAATAGTGAATAGAATAGTGAATAGAATAGTGAATGGAATAGTGAATAGAATAGTGAATAGAATAGTGAATAGAATAGTGAATAGGACAGTGAATAGAACAGTGAATGGAAAAGTGAATAGAATAGTGAATAGGACAGTGAATAGAATAGTGAATGGAATAGTGAATAGAATAGTGAATAGGACAGTGAATAGAATAGTGAATGGAATAGTGAATAGAATAGTGAATAGAATAGTGAATAGAATAGTGAATAGAATAGTGAATAGAATAGTGAATAGAATAGTGAATAGAATAGTGAATGGAATAGTGAATAGAATAGTGAATAGGACAGTGAATAGAATAGTGAATAGAATAGTGAATAGAATAGTGAATGGAATAGTGAATAGAATAGTGAATAGAATAGTGAATAGAATAGTGAATAGGACAGTGAATAGAATAGTGAATGGAATAGTGAATAGAATAGTGAATAGAATAGTGAATAGAATAGTGAATAGGACAGTGAATGGAATAGTGAATGGAATAGTGAATGGAATAGTGAATGGAATAGTGAATAGAATAGTGAATAGGACAGTGAATAGAATAGTGAATAGAATAGTGAATAGAATAGTGAATAGGACAGTGAATAGAATAGTGAATAGAATAGTGAATAGAATAGTGAATAGGACAGTGAATAGAATGGTGAATGGAATAGTGAATAGAATAGTGAATAGGACAGTGAATAGAATAGTGAATAGAATAGTGAATAGAATAGTGAATAGGACAGTGAATAGAATGGTGAATGGAGAAAAGAAACACAGATGTAACATATCTCTAAGGAGGATCGTATATATTTTCGGCTCAGACAGTGTGTGTGTGTGTGTGTGTGTGTGTGTGTGTGTGTGTGTGTGTGTGTGTGTGTGTGTGTGTGTGTGTGTGTGTGTGTGTGTGTGTGTGTGTGTGTGTGTGTGTGTGTGTGTGTGTGAGAGAGAGATTTTAAAGCAGTTCTCCCCATCTGGTTTGTGCATATCGTAGTCTCTCTGCGAATTGCATCAGTCTGTTACATCTCACTTATTCACACGTCTGCCCCCCCATATACAGGACCAGTCAATAGTTTGGACACACCTTCTCATCCAAGTGTTTTTCTTTATTTTTACTATGTTCTACATTGTAGAATTATATTGAAGACATCAAACTATGAAATAACACATATGGAATCGTGTACTAACCAAAGAAAAGTGTTTAAACAAATCAAAATATATTTTATATTTTATATTTGAGATTCTTTAAAGTAGGCATCCTTTAAGTTGATGACAGCTTTGCACTCGCTTGGCATTCTCTCAACCAGCTTCATGAGGTAGTCACCCGGAATGCATTTCAATTAAAAATTAATTTGTGGAATTTCTTTCCTTCCTAATGCGTTTGAGCCAATCCTTTGTGTTGTGTGGTATACAGAAGATAGCTCTATGTGGTAAACTACCAAGTCCATATTATGGCAAGAACAGCTCAAATAAGCAAAGAGAAACGACAGTCCATCATTACTTTAAGACATGAAAGTCAGCCAATCCGGAAAATGTCAGGAACTTTGAAAGTTTCTTCAACTTCAGTCCCAAAAACCATCAAGTGCTGTGATGAAACTGGTTCTCATGAGGACCGCCACAGGAAAGGAAGACCCAGTTACCTCTGTTGTGATGTGATGAAACTGGCTCTGATGAGGACCGTCACAGGAAAGGAAGACCCAGAGGTACCTCTGCTGTGATGTGATGACACTGGCTCTCATGAGGACCGCCACAGGAAAGGAAGACCCAGAGGTACCTCTTCTGCAGAGGATAAGTTCATTAGAGTTGCCAGCCATACATAGATGTATGTGGTTTCACAGAGAAGAAGAAAACATTTTATTTGCCTTCAAACAGGCCTGTAGAGGGGGAGGGGTGAGGGAAGGGAGGGGAGGAATGTCAAACATCAAGGGCTTTTAAACCCTTCACCCACCCCGACCCCCCCCCCACCACCTGCCCCGCCCCCACCACCTGCCCCGCCCCCACCACCTGCCCCTCCCACCTTAACATGATCTAGTCAGATGTTAAACACATCCCAATCACATGACCCTCTCCAGTACACTGTCGCTAACAATATCCAAAACACCCTGACATGGACACATGGGTTGACTCTCAAATGGCATCCTGTTCTATTCATTCAGCACTACTTTTGACCCGGGTATATAGTACTCTGGTCTAAAGTAGTGCACTACATAGGGAATAAGGGTGTCATTTGGGGAGTAGCCTGTGAGACATGGATCCCAGTGGAGTGGTTTTGATTAACCATCCAGTTCTGGTCTGCAGGTTTCACTCTGAATGTTGTTCTGGAGGCAGCTCTGTGGATCACTAGCTGGCACAGCTACAAAGTCATAAAATCAGATTTTAAACCTAACCATAACCCTAACCCTAAACCTAAACCTAACCCTAACCATAACCCTAAACCTAACCTTAACCCTAACCCTAATCTTAACCCTAACCCTAATCCTAAACCTAACCATAACCCTAACCCTAAACCTAAACCTAACCTTAACCCTAACCCTAACCCTAAACCTAACCTTAACCCTAACCCTAATCCTAAACCTAACCTTAACCCTAAACCTAACCTTAACCCTAACCCTAATCCCAAACCTAACCTTAACCTTAACCCTAATCCCAAACCTAACTTTAACCCTAATCCCAAACCTAACCTTAACCTTAACCCTAACCCTAAACTTAATCTTAACCCTAATCCCAAACCTAACCTTAACCTTAACCCTAACCCTAAACCTAATCTTAACCCTAATCCTAAACCCAAACCTAACCCTAACCCTAATCCTAATCCCAAACCTAACCCTAACCTTAATCCTAATCCCAAACCTAACCCTAACCCTAATCCTAATCCCAAACCTAACCCTAACCTTAATCCTAATCCCAAACCTAACCCTAACCTTAATCCTAATCCCAAACCTAACCGTAACCCTAACCCTAATCCCAAACCTAGCCGTAACCCTAATCCTAATCCCAAACCTAACCGTAATCCTAATCCTAATCCCAAACCTAACCGTAACCCTAACCCTAATCCCAAACCTAACCCTAATCATAATCCTAATCCCAAACCTAACCGTAATCCTAATCCTAATCCCAAACCTAACTGTAACCCTAACCCTAATCCCAAACCTAACCGTAACCCTAATCCTAATCCCAAACCTAACCGTAACCCTAATCCTAATCCCAAACCTAACCGTAATCCTAATCCTAATCCCAATCCCAAACCTAACCCTAATCCTAATCCCAAACCTAACCGTAACCCTAATCCTAATCCCAAATTTAACCGTAATCCTAATCCTAATCCCAAACCTAACCGTAATCCTACACTCTTAGATAATAATGTGCTATATAGAACATAAAAGGGTACTTCTGCTGTCCCCATCGGAGAACCCTTTGAATAACCCAAAGAGGGTTCTACGTGGAACTCAAAAGGGTTCTACCTTGAACCAAAAAGGGTTCTACCAGGAACCAAAAAGGGTTATACCAGGAACCAAAAAGGATTTTCCTGCCAGCCTGCTCCCTCCCTCCCTGTCAGCCTGCTCCATCCCTCCCTGCCTGCCTACTACCTACCTCCCTCCCTCCCTGCCAGGCTGCTCCCTCCCCTCCCTCCCTCCCTCCCTCCCTCCCTCCCTCCCCCTCCCTCCCTCCCTCCCTCCCTCCCTCCCTCCCTCCCTGCATGCCTACTACCTCCCTCCCTGCCAGCCTGCTCCCTCCCTCCCTCCCTGCCTACTACCTCCCTCCCTCCCTGCCTGCTCCCTCCCTCCCTGCCTGCCTGCCTGCTACCTACCTCCCTCCCTCCCTGCCTGCTCCCTCCCTCCCTGCCTGCCTGCTACCACCCTGCCTGCTACCACCCAGCCTGCTACCACCCTTCCTGCTACCACCCAGCCTGCTCCCTCCCTCCCTCCCTGCCTGCCTGCTTGCTCCATCCATCCCTGCTCCATCCCTGCCTACATTCCTGATCCATACCTTTCCCTCCCCTCACTTTGCACCTATATATATACTTCCTTCTCGCATCAATGCGCTCTCCTACAAACACCTCTTCCCTTCGCTTGTGAACTTCAGTGCACAATAAAACAGCTGTCTGTGACCAGGTGAAAAATTATTTACAAGCCAATACCATACCCTAACCGCTACTCTTAGCCTACATCGTTGTCACCATAGTAACGTCATAGTCAACATAGCTACTAGAACTAACGCGTTAGCAAACCCGCTACAATCATGTAGTCAGCAGCAAGCAGTTTCGCAGTTAAACTGATGGGCCATACATTAAATAAAACCAGAAGCTTACCTTGACTTGGAAGAGTTCCAGTGTTGGATAGCCTTAGCCAGTTAGCTAACCTAGCATTCCCTCTCTGTTGGATAGCCTTAGCCAGCTAGCTAACATAGCATCCCTCTCTGTTGGATAGCCTTAGCCAGCTAGCTAACATAGCATCCCTCTCTGTTGGATAGCCTTAGCCAGCTAGCTAACATAGCATCCCTCTCTGTTGGATAGCCTTAGCCAGCTAGCTAACATAGCATCCCTCTCTGTTTGAGCCAGGTATTTGAGTAGGCTAAACTTGCTAGCTGCATTCAAATCAAATCACATTTCAATTGTCAAAAACAACCTTACAGTGAAATGATGAATACAACCTTACAATTGAAATGCTGACTTACAAGAACATTTCTACAAAATGTAAGAGATAAGAACAACTAAGTAAGTGAAAGTAAAACTATATGTCTACCAATACTATGAAATATAGTTATCTCTCTCTCTGTCTTGCTTCTCCTTCAATTTGCAATACATTCATTTGTTCGAACCTGTTCAATGATTGTCTGTCTCTCTCTTTGAGTCAACTACTTACCACATTTTATCCACTGCAGTGCTAGCTAGTTGTAGCTTATGCTTTCAGTACTAGATTCATTCTCTGACCCTTTGATTGGGTGGAAGACATGTCAGTTCATGCTGCAAGAGTTCTGATAGGTTGGAGGACGTCCTCCGGAAGTTGTCATAATTACTCTGTAAGTCTATGGAAGGGGGGTGAGAACCATGAGCCTCCTAGTTTTTTTTTATTGAAGTCAATGTAGCCAGAGGAGGATGGAAGCTAGCTGTCCTCCGGCTACACCGTGGTGCTACCCTACAGAGGGCTGTTGAGGCTACTGTAGACCTTCAGTTTAATCAATTATTTGTTGAAGTTAATATATTTAGTATAGTTTTATCTAAAACAAATCTACATTTTTTATTCACTTTTTAAAATTTGATTAAATTCACTGAGGAGGATGGTTCTACCGTGTCTGTTCATTGATATGAACAGACACTCCAACTGCATTCTACATATCATTATACACACACTCAGAGACAGTCTGCATATCGTATTATACTCACACTCAGAGACAGTCTGCATATCATTATACACACACTCAGAGACAGTCTGCATATCATTATACACACACTCAGAGACAGTCTACATATCATTATACTCACACTCAGAGACAGTCTGCATATCATTATACTCACACTCAGAGACACACTCAGAGACAGTCTACATATCGTATTATACACACACTCAGAGACAGTCTGCATATCATTATACTCACACTCAGAGACACACTCAGAGACAGTCTACATATCGTATTATACACACACTCAGAGACAGTCTACATATCATTATACACACACTCAGAGACAGTCTGCATACCGTATTATACTCACACTCAGAGACAGTCTGCATATCATTATACACACACTCAGAGACAGTCTGCATATCATTATACACACACTCAGAGACAGTCTACATATCGTATTATACACACACTCAGAGACAGTCTACATATTTATTTAAAAAAACATTTTTGACCTTTATTTAACTAGACAAGTCAGTTAAGAACAAATTCTTATTTTCAATGACGGCCTAGGAACAGTGGGTTAACTGCCTGTTCAAGGGCAGAACGAGAGATTTTGTACCTTGTCAGCTCGGGGATTTGAACTTGCAACCTTTCAGTTACCTGTGGCGGCAGGGTAGCCTAGTGGTTAGAGTGTAGAGGCGGCAGGGTAGCCTAGTGGTTAGAGTGTAGAGGTGGCAGGGTAGCCTAATGGTTAGAGTGTAGAGGAGGCAGGGTAGCCTAGTGGTTAGAGTGTAGAGGAGGCAGGGTAGCCTAGTGGTTAGAGTGTAGAGGAGGCAGGGTAGCCTAGTGGTTAGAGTGTAGAGGAGGCAGGGTAGCCTAGTGGTTAGTAGAGGCGGCAGGGTAGCCAGTGGTTAGAGGGCGGCAGTGTAGGGGCGGCAGGGTAGCCTAGTGGTTAGAGTCAGAGGCGGCAGGGTAGCCTAGTGGTTAGAGTGTAGAGGCGGCAGGGTAGCCTAGTGGTTAGAGGGTAGAGGTGGCAGGGTAGCCTAGTGGTTAGAGTGTAGGGGCGGCAGGGTAGCCTAGTGGTTAGACAGAGGTGGCAGGGTAGCCTAGTGGTTAGAGGGTAGAGGTGGCAGGGTAGCCTAGTGGTTAGAGTGTAGAGGCGGCAGGTAGCCTAGTGGTTAGAGTGTAGAGGTGGCAGGTAGCTTAGTGGTTAGAGTGTAGAGGTGGCAGGTAGCCTAGTGGTTAGAGTGTAGAGGTGGCAGGTAGCTTAGTGGTTAGAGCATTGGACTAGTAACCGAAAGGTTGCAAGTTCAAATCCCCGAGCTGACAAAGTACAAAATGTCTCGTTCTGCCCTTTATACACAGGCCAGAATTCAGTCCAGTAGGGATATTATAAAGCAATGTGAAAGACAGCCGACAACGTACATGTAATAAAAATATATATTCACACTTGAGTTTACTCTGAATGTGATCATTGGAGGTCCCCTTTCCCTTTGGATTGATTCCCGGCCCAATGCAGTGGTATGTGAAGTCGATTCGGACTGTTTGTTTGCCGACAACCTGTGTTTTGCCCTAAAAACTCTCTCATTGACCTCTCTGTTTACATTTACTGCTGAGTCCCTCCCTCCGCCTCTGATGAAGTTAAGCCAATCAGAGCACGGTAAATCTTTTCGCTCGTACCTCAGTGTCACCGTTTATCATTCCTTTATGTTGCCCTTATGAATCTAAAGCTTATGCATGTTTAAAAGAAATTGTGTTTTGGCTAACTGGCTTTGAAGTGACGTAGAAAATGAGCTAGAGACAGAACGAGAGAGAAGGAAGGTTAGAAAACAGAATTACAGCCCCTTCAGAACCTCTCGCTGATCTCCCCTCCGGCTCTCGGCATCTCCATGGAAGCAGGAAGTGAGAGGAAAGTATTCCAAGATGGCCGCCAGCTTTGTGAATGGCAGACATTCCTCAGCGGCAGGGTGTCATTGGGGGTAAGAGGGTGGAGGAGGGGGAAGGAGTGGGTTGTAGGGGGGTGGGAGGGGGGTCGGTCTAGTTGTAGTGTTTACTCCCAATGGGGACTATATAAATAGTAACTGCTGCTGTTAAAGGACATCCTGTCACTAGGTTTTCAATAAAACACTAGTTAAACAAACAATCAGTTTCCCTTTGGGCCCTGCTGGAGGCTGGAGGCTGGAGGCTGGAGGCTGGAGGCTGGAGGCTGGAGGCTGGGCTAAACTGACTGGCTGGCTGACTGACTGACTGACTGGCTGACTGGCTGATTGAGTGAAGCCTGTCTGGCTGACTGAGTGAAGCCTGTCTGGCTGACTGACTGGCTGACTGACTGGCTGACTGGCTGACTGGCTGATTGAGTGAAGCCTGTCTGATTGACTGACTGGCTAAACTGGCTGACTGGCTGGCTGAGTGAAGCCTGTCTGGCTGGCTGTCTGACTGACTGACTGGCTGACTGAGTGAAGCCTGTCTGGCTGACTGACTGTCTGACTGGCTGACTGACTGTCTGACTGGCTGACTGACTGGCTGACTGGCTGGCTGACTGTCTGACTGGCTGACTGTCTGACTGGCTGACTGACTGTCTGACTGGCTGGCTGACTGACTGTCTGACTGGCTGGCTGACTGACTGTCTGACTGGCTGACTGTCTGACTGGCTGACTGACTGTCTGACTGGCTGGCTGACTGTCTGGCTGGCTGACTGTCTGACTGACTGTCTGACTGGCTGACTGACTGGCTGGCTGACTGACTGGCTGACTGGCTGACTGACTGTCTGACTGGCTGACTGACTGTCTGACTGGCTGACTGACTGGCTGACTGGCTGACTGACTGTCTGACTGGCTGACTGAGTGAAGGCTTTTCTCCTTTATCCTCTCTCTGTCTCTCTCCTTTTTCCTCTCTCTGTCTCTCTCCTTTATCCTCTCTGTCTCTCTCCTTTATCCTCTCTCAGTCTCTCTCCTTTTTCCTCTCTCTGTCTCTCTCCTTTTCCTCTCTCTGTCTCTCTCCTTTATCCTCTCTGTCTCTCTCCTTTATCCTCTCTGTCTCTCTCCTTGATCCTCTCTCTGTCTCTCTCCTTTATCCTCTCTCTGTCTCTCTCCTTTATCCTCTCTGTCTCTCTCCTTTTCCTCTCTGTCTCTCTCCTTTATCCTCTCTCTGTCTCTCTCCTTTTTTCCTCTCTCTGTCTCTCTCCTTTATCCTCTCTGTCTCTCTCCTTTTCCTCTCTCTGTCTCTCTCCTTTATCCTCTCTGTCTCTCTCCTTTATCCTCTCTGTCTCTCTCCTTTTCCTCTCTGTCTCTCTCCTTTATCCTCTCTGTCTCTCTCCTTTTTCCTCTCTCTGTCTCTCTCCTTTATCCTCTCTCTTTCTCTCTCCTTTTCCCTCTCTGTCTCTGAGAGGAATCCTCTCTCTGTCTCTCTCCTTTATCCTCTCTGTCTCTCTCCTTTATCCTCTCTGTCTCTCTCCTTTTTCCTCTCTGTCTCTCCTTTTCCTCTCTCTGTCTCTCTCCTTTATCCTCTCTGTCTCTCTCCTTTATCCTCTCTGTCTCTCTCCTTTTCCTCTCTCTGTCTCTCTCCTTTAACCTCTCTCTGTCTCTCTCCTTTATCCTCTCTGTCTCTCTCCTTTATCCTCTCTCTGTCTCTCTCCTTTTTCCTCTCTCTGTCTCTCTCCTTTTTCCTCTCTGTCTCTCTCCTTTATCCTCTCTCTGTCTCTCTCCTTTATCCTCTCTGTCTCTCTCCTTTTCCTCTCTGTCTCTCTCCTTTATCCTCTCTGTCTCTCTCCTTTTTCCTCTCTCTGTCTCTCTCCTTTATCCTCTCTCTGTCTCTCTCCTTTATCCCCTCTGTCTCTCTCCTTTATCCTCTCTCAGTCTCTCTCCTTTTTCCTCTCTCTGTCTCGCTCCTTTTCCTCTCTCTGTCTCTCTACTTTATCCTCTCTGTCTCTCTCCTTTTTCCTCTCTCTGTCTCTCTCCTTTTTCCTCTCTCCGTCTCTCTCCTTTATCCTCTCTGTCTCTCTCCTTTATCCTCTCTCAGTCTCTCTCCTTTTTCCTCTCTCTGTCTCTCTCCTTTTCCTCTCTCTGTCTCTCTCCTTTATCCTCTCTGTCTCTCTCCTTTTCCTCTCTCTGTCTCTCTCCTTTATCCTCTCTGTCTCTCTCCTTTATCCTCCCTGTCTCTCTCCTTTATCCTCTCTCTGTCTCTCTCCTTTATCCTCTCTCTGTCTCTCTCCTTTATCCTCTCTGTCTCTCTCCTTTTTCCTCTCTGTCTCTCTCCTTTATCCTCTCTCTGTCTCTCTCCTTTATCCTCTCTGTCTCTCTCCTTTATCCTCTCTGTCTCTCTCCTTTTCCTCTCTCTGTCTCTCTCCTTTATCCTCTCTGTCTCTCTCCTTTATCCTCTCTGTCTCTCTCCTTTTTCCTCTCTGTCTCTCCTTTTCCTCTCTCTGTCTCTCTCCTTTATCCTCTCTGTCTCTCTCCTTTATCCTCTCTGTCTCTCTCCTTTTTCCTCTCTGTCTCTCCTTTTCCTCTCTCTGTCTCTCTCCTTTATCCTCTCTGTCTCTCTCCTTTATCCTCTCTGTCTCTCTCCTTTTCCTCTCTCTGTCTCTCTCCTTTATCCTCTCTCTGTCTCTCTCCTTTATCCTCTCTGTCTCTCTCCTTTATCCTCTCTCTGTCTCTCTCCTTTTTCCTCTCTCTGTCTCTCTCCTTTTCCTCTCTGTCTCTCTCCTTTATCCTCTCTGTCTCTCTCCTTTATCCTCTCTGTCTCTCTCCTTTTTCCTCTCTGTCTCTCTCCTTTATCCTCTCTGTCTCTCTCCTTTTTCCTCTCTCTGTCTCTCTCCTTTATCCTCTCTCTGTCTCTCTCCTTTATCCCCTCTGTCTCTCTCCTTTATCCCCTCTGTCTCTCTCCTTTATCCTCTCTCAGTCTCTCTCCTTTTTCCTCTCTCTGTCTCGCTCCTTTTCCTCTCTCTGTCTCTCTACTTTATCCTCTCTGTCTCTCTCCTTTTTCCTCTCTCTGTCTCTCTCCTTTTTCCTCTCTCCGTCTCTCTCCTTTATCCTCTCTGTCTCTCTCCTTTATCCTCTCTCAGTCTCTCTCCTTTTTCTTCTCTCTGTCTCTCTCCTTTTCCTCTCTCTGTCTCTCTCCTTTATCCTCTCTGTCTCTCTCCTTTATCCTCTCTGTCTCTCTCCTTTATCCTCTCTGTCTCTCTCCTTTATCCTCTCTCTGTCTCTCTCCTTTATCCTCTCTGTCTCTCTCCTTTTTCCTCTCTGTCTCTCTCCTTTATCCTCTCTCTGTCTCTCTCCTTTATCCTCTCTGTCTCTCTCCTTTATCCTCTCTGTCTCTCTCCTTTTCCTCTCTCTGTCTCTCTCCTTTATCCTCTCTGTCTCTCTCCTTTATCCTCTCTCTGTCTCTCTCCTTTATCCTCTCTGTCTCTCTCCTTTTCCCTCTCTGTCTCTCCTTTTCCTCTCTCTGTCTCTCTCCTTTATCCTCTCTGTCTCTCTCCTTTATCCCTCTCTGTCTCTCTCCTTTATCCCTCTCTGTCTCTCTCCTTTTTCTCTCTCTGTCTCTCTCCTTTATCCTCTCTGTCTCTCTCCTTTATCCTCTCTCTGTCTCTCTCCTTTATCCTCTCTGTCTCTCTCCTTTTTCCTCTCTCTGTCTCTCTCCTTTATCCTCTCTGTCTCTCTCCTTTATCCTCTCTGTCTCTCTCCTTTATCCTCTCTCTGTCTCTCTCCTTTTTCCTCTCTCTGTCTCTCTCCTTTTTCCTCTCTGTCTCTCTCCTTTATCCTCTCTGTCTCTCTCCTTTATCCTCTCTCTGTCTCTCTCCTTTATCCTCTCTCTGTCTCTCTCCTTTATCCTCTCTGTCTCTCTCCTTTATCCTCTCTGTCTCTCTCCTTTATCCTCTCTCTGTCTCTCTCCTTTATCCTCTCTGTCTCTCTCCTTTATCCTCTCTGTCTCTCTCCTTTATCCTCTCTCTGTCTCTCTCCTTTTTCCTCTCTGTCTCTCCTTTTCCTCTCTCTGTCTCTCTCCTTTTCCTCTCTGTCTCTCTCCTTTATCCTCTCTCTGTCTCTCTCCTTTATCCTCTCTGTCTCTCTCCTTTTAACTTACACTGTAAAACATTCTTGTTGTTTAATAAACAGTATTATACAATAAACAAACTCTAAAGTCCCATATTAGTTATTTACAGTAAATTGCCATAAATGGCAATGCACCCTGGGTAATTTTAGGCGTAAACAATAAATTATACTGTAAATTCCAAAGACTCTTTGGTTCAGCAGTGCATTACAGTAACCGCACAGCATCCTGGGCTTGGCAACTGGCACATTTTTCAAACAATTCTGAGTGATAGGATTGAGGTCTGAAGTGAACCAACCAAACAAGGTGCGTACCACATTTATATAATTTACACAATTAATTACACAGACTATAACACTGCTTTGGAAAACCAGGGGCGTAAGCACGGGTGGGCCACTGGGGGGCCAGGACCAACCATTCAGATTGAGCAAAAACAATTATATGTCTATATCTATCAACTCAGTGAGCAGGTGATGTTCCTCCCGGCTGCAGCAGTAATGATGTTCAGGTGATGTTCAGGTGACGTTCAGGTGATGTTCAGCTGATGTTCAGGTGATGTTCAGGTGATGTTCAGGTGACGTTCATGTGATGTTCAGGTGATGTTCAGGTGACGTTCCTCACAGCTGCAGCAGTAATGATGTTCAGGTGATTTTCAGGTGATGTTCCTCCCAACTGCAGCAGTAATGGTGTTCAGGTGATGTTCAGGTGACGTTCAGGTGACGTTCTTCCCAGCTGTGGCAGTAATGATGTTCAGGTGATGTTCAGGTGACGTTCAGGTGATGTTCAGGTGATGTTCAGGTGATGTGCAGGTGAAGTTCCTCCCAGTTGCAGCAGTAATGATGTTCAGGTGATGTTCAGGTGATGTTCAGATGACGTTCAGGTGATGTTCCTCCCAGCTGCAGCAGTAATGATGTTCAGGTGATGTTCAGGTGAAGTTCCTCCCAGTTGCAGCAGTAATGATGTTCAGGTGATGTTCAGCTGATGTTCAGGTGATGTTCAGGTGATGTTCAGGTGACGTTCATGTGATGTTCAGGTGATGTTCAGGTGACGTTCCTCACAGCTGCAGCAGTAATGATGTTCAGGTGATTTTCAGGTGATGTTCCTCCCAACTGCAGCAGTAATGGTGTTCAGGTGACGTTCAGGTGACGTTCTTCCCAGCTGTGGCAGTAATGATGTTCAGGTGATGTTCAGGTGACGTTCAGGTGATGTTCAGGTGATGTTCAGGTGATGTGCAGGTGAAGTTCCTCCCAGTTGCAGCAGTAATGATGTTCAGGTGATGTTCAGGTGATGTTCAGATGACGTTCAGGTGATGTTCCTCCCAGCTGCAGCAGTAATGATGTTCAGGTGATGTTCAGGTGACGTTCAGGTGATGTTCAGGTGATGTTCAGGTGATGTTCAGGTGAAGTTCCTCCCAGTTGCAGCAGTAATGATGTTCAGGTGATGTTCAGGTGATGTTCAGGTGAAGTTCCTCCCAGTTGCAGCAGTAATGATGTTCAGGTGATGTTCAGGTGATGTTCAGGTGACGTTCAGGTGATGTTCCTCCCAGCTGCAGCAGTAATGATATTCAGGTGATGTTCAGGTGACGTTCAGGTGATGTTCAGGTGATGTTCAGGTGATGTTCCAGTGATGTTCTTCCCAGCTGCAGCAGTATTTTTGGTTCAGTCACCTGAGGTCGATTGTTGCCGTGCTATCCTGTTACCATCCTGGCTTTAATCCCCTGTTATGGTTGCAGAGGGACAGGGTACAGTGGAGGGGATAGGGGCATAGACAGCATAGACACACAGACATGCAGGCCAGGAAATAAACCTGGAGACATTCTTAAAACTAAGGAATGTATCAGGAAACCTTTTAGGAGACAGAAAGAGAGAGGGAGAGAGAGAGCAAGGAGAAAGAGTCAGAAAGAGAGGAGGGAGATAGAGACAGAAAGAGAGGGAGAGAGACAGACAGAAAGAGAGGAAGAGAGACAGACAGAAAGAGAGGGAGAGAGACAGAGACAGAAAGAGGGAGAGAGAGAGAGACAGAAAGAGAGGGAGAGAGACAGAGACAGAAAGAGAGGGAGAGAGACAGAGACAGAAAGAGAGGAAGAGAGAGAGACAGAAAGAGAGGGAGAGAGACAGACAGAAAGAGAGGAAGAGAGACAGACAGAAAGAGAGGAAGAGAGACAGACAGAAAGAGAGGGAGAGAGACAGACAGAAATAGGGAGAGAGAGAGAGACAGAAAGAGAGGGAGAGAGACAGAAAAAGAGGGACAGAGACAGAAATAATGAACTACAGGACAAAATACAAATCCTCAACCCAAAAAGACCTGCGCTGTTGATGGTCCAAAGTGAAAGGATAAATTCCAATTGGCTATACATAAACTATTTAACATCATACTTAGCATCTTTTACTAAAAAATTTAAAAAATGTTTATTTTTTTACCCCAATTTCGTGGTATCCAATTGGTAGTAGTTACAGTCATGTCTCATCGCTGCAACTCCCGTACGGGCTCGGGAGAGGTGAAGGTCGAGAGCCATGTGTCCTCCGAAACACAACCCAACCAAGCCGCACTGCTTCTTAACACAGCGCACATCCAACCCGGAAGCCAGCCGCACTAATGTGTCAGAGGAAACACCATACACCTGGCGACCTGGTCAGCGTGCACTACGCCCGGCCCGCCACAGGAGTCACTAGTGCACGAGGAGACAAGGATATCCCTGCCGGCCAAACCCTCCCTAACCCGGACAACGCTGGGCCAATTGTGTGTCGCCTCATGGACCTCCTGGTCGCGGCCGGCTCCGACAGAGCCTGGGCTCGAACCCAGAATCTTTGGTGGCACAGCTAGCACTGCGATGAAGTGCCTTAGACCACTGCGCCACCCGGGAGGCCCAGCTCTGGCATCTTCCCCAATATTTGGAACCAAGGACTGATCACCCCAATCCACAAAAGTGGAGACAAATTTGTACATTTCCTCGGTGAAAATAATATACTGAGAAAATGTCAAATTGGGTTTTTATCAAAATTACCGTATGACAGACCACGTATTCACCCTGCACACACTAACAGACAAACAAACAATCCAAAACACAGGTAAAATCTTCTCATACTATGTTGATTTCCTAAAGTAGATTTTGACTCAATTTGGCATGAGGGTCTGCTATACAAATTGATGGAAAGTGGAGTTGGGGGAAAAACACAAAATCCTTGTACACGCAGTTAAAATTGGCACCAGATCATTTGACTTCAGATTCTAGTAGGGTGAGGCCGGGTGCTGCAGGCTGTTCTAGTGCCCTCACCAATTCATGGATACATGTTGTGTTTATATTTTTGTTCATATAAACTCAATACAATTATATCCAAATGTTTGTATAGTGTCCCATGTTCCTAGATTTACATTTTTTATTTTCAAATAACAAACATTTTGGGCGACCAAGTTGCTGTTCCAACGACTTGACGACTTGTAGTGTGTCAGTCTACAGTGTGTCAGTCTACAGTCTACAGTGTGTCAGTCTACAGTGTGTCAGTCTACAGTCTACTGTCTGTCAGTCTACAGTGTGTCAGTCTACAGTGTGTCAGTCTGCAGTGTGTCAGTCTACAGTCTACAGTGTGTCAGTCTACAGTCTACAGTGTGTCAGTCTACAGTGTGTCAGTCTACAATCTACAGTGTGTCAGTCTACAGTCTACAGTGTGTCAGTCTACAGTCTACAGTGTGTCAGTCTACAGTGTGTCAGTCTACAGTGTGTCAGTCTACAGTGTGTCAGTCT
The DNA here is from genome assembly GCF_018296145.1 of Oncorhynchus tshawytscha. Classification (NCBI taxonomy): domain Eukaryota; kingdom Metazoa; phylum Chordata; class Actinopteri; order Salmoniformes; family Salmonidae; genus Oncorhynchus; species Oncorhynchus tshawytscha. The sequence goes on along the minus strand of NC_056442.1, from coordinate 59,557,012 downwards.
ACAGTCTACAGTGTGCCAGTCTACAGTGTGTCAGTCTACAGTCTACAGTGTGCCAGTCTACAGGGTGTCAGTCTACAGTGTGTCAGTCTACAGTCTACAGTGTGCCAGTCTACAGTGTGTCAGTCTACAGTGTGTCAGTCTGCAGTGTGTCAGTCTACAGTCTACAGTGTGTCAGTCTACAATCTACAGTGTGTCAGTCTACAGTCTACAGTGTGTCAGTCTACAGTCTACAGTGTGTCAGTCTACAGTGTGTCAGTCTACAGTGTGTCAGTCTACAGTGTGTCAGTCTACAGTGTGTCAGTCTACAGTGTGCCAGTCTACAGTGTGTCAGTCTACAGTCTACAGTGTGCCAGTCTACAGGGTGTCAGTCTACAGTGTGTCAGTCTACAGTCTACAGTGTGCCAGTCTACAGTGTGTCAGTCTACAGTGTGTCAGTCTACAGTGTGTAAGTCTACAGTAAGTCTGGCCAAAAGGTTTGAGAATGACACAAATATTAATTTCCACAAAGTTTGCTGCTTCAGTGTCTTTAGATATTTTTGTCAGATGTTACTATGGAATACTGAAGTATAATTACAAGCATTTCATACGTGTCAAAGGCTTTTATTGACAATTCCATGAAGTTGATGCAAAGAGTCAATATTTGCAGTGCTGACCCTTCTTTTTCAAGACCTCTGCAATCCGCCCTGGCATGCTGTCAATTAAGGTCTGGGGAGTTTCCTGGCCATGGACCCAAAATATCCATGTTTTGTTCCCGAGCCACTTAGTTATCACTTTTGCATTATGGCAAGGTGGTTCATCATTCTGGAAAAGGCATTGTTTGTCACCAAACTGTTCCTGGATGGGGGAGAGGTTGCTCTAGGAAGATGTGTTGGTACCATTCTTTATTAACCTCTAGCGTCGAGCAATCCCGTATCCGGGAGCGTAATCATAGCCTCAAGCTCATTACCATAACGCAACGTTTCCTATTCATGAAAATCGCAAATGAAATGAAATAAATATATTGAAACACAAGCTTAGCCTTTTGTTAACAACACTGTCATCTCAGATTTTCAAAATATGCTTTAACCAAAGCTACCCAAGCATTTGTGTAAGAGTATTGATAGCTAGCATAGCATTAAGCCTAGCATTCAGCAGGCAACATTTTCACAAAAACAAGAAAAGCATTCAAATAAAATCATTTACCTTTGAAGAACTTCGGATGTTTTCAATGACGAGACTCTTAGTTAGATAGCAAATGTTAATTTTTTCCAAACAGATTATTTGTGTAGACGAAATAGCTCTGTTTTGTTCATCACGTTTGACTAAGAAAAAGACCGGAAAATGCAGTCACTTACAACGGCAAACTTTTTTCCAAATTAGCTCCATAATATCGACAGAAACATGGCAAACGTTGTTTAGAATCAATCCTCAAGGTGTTTTTCACATATCTATTCGATAATCTATCAGTGCTGGCAGTTGGCTTCTCATCAGAAGCAAACAGAAAAATACTGCAGCTGGAGATTACGTAATAATTGCGACGGAGGACACCAAGCGACCACCTGGTAGTAGTAGTCTCTTATGGTCAATCTTCCAATGATATGCCTACAAATACGTCACAATGCTGCAGACACCTTGGGGAAAATGTGGAAAACGTAAGCTGACTCCTAGCTCCTTCACAGCCATATAAGGAGTCATTGCCATGAGGCGGTTTCAAAAAATGCGGCACTTCCTGATTGGATTTCTATCTGGGTTTTTTCTGTAACATCAGTTCTGTGGCACTCACAGACAAAATCTTTGCAGTTTTGGAAACGTCAGAGTGTTTTCTTTCCAAAGCTGTCAATTATATGCATAGTCAAGCATCTTTTCGTGATAAAATATCTTGTTTAAAACGGGAACGTTTTTCATCCAAAAATTGAAATAGCGCCCCCTATATCCAAGACGTTAATGGCTGTGTTCTTAGGCAAAATTTTGAGTGAGCCCACCCCCTTGGCTGAGAAGCAATCCCACACATGAATGGTCTCAGGATGCTTTACTGTTGTCATGACACAGGACTGATGGTAGAGCTCACCTTGTCTTCTCCGGACAAGCTTTTTTCTGGATGCCCCAAACAATCGGAAAGGGGATTCATCAGAGAAAATGACTTTACCCCAGTCCTCAGCAGTCCAATCCCTGTACCTTTTGGAGAATATCAGTCTCTCCCTGATGTTTTTCCTGGAGCGAAGTGGCTTCTTTGCTGCCCTTCTTGACACCAGGCCATCCTCCAAAAGTCTTCGCCTCACTGTGCGTGCAGATGCACTCACACCTGCCTGCTGCCATTCCTGAGCAAGATCTGTGCTGGTGGTGCCCTGATCCCGCAGCTGAATCAACTTTAGGAGATGGTCCTGGCGCTTGCTGGACTTTCTTGGGTGCCCTGAAGCCTTCTTCACAACAATTGAACCGCTCTCCTTGAAGTTCTTGATGATCCGATAAATGACTGATTTAGGTGCAATCTTACTTGCAGCAATATCCTTGCCTGTGAAGCCCTTTTTGTGCAAAGAAATGATGACTGCATGTGTTTCCTTGCAGGTAACCATGGTTGACAGAGGAATAACAATGATTCCAAGCACCACCCTCCTTTTGAAGCTTCCAGTCTGTTATTCGCACTCAATCAGCATGACAGAGTGATCTCCAGCCTTGTCCTCGTCAACACTCACACCTGTGTCAATGAGAGAATCACTGACATGATGTCAGCTGAACCTTTTGTGGCAGGGCTGAAATGCAGGGAAAATGTTTTCTGGGGGATTCAGTTCATTTGCATGGCAAAGAGGGACTTTGCAATTAATTGCAATTCATCTGATCACTCTTCATAACTGTAACGGTTTTCCTCCTCTTCTGAGGAAAGATCGGACCAATGCGCAGTGTGGTAAGTGTCCATATTTTAATGAAATATAACCGAACACTGAATACAAAAGAACAAGAGAAATAAATGAAAATCAAAACAGTTCTGTATGGTAAAACACAGACACAGAAAACAGCTACCCACAACCCATAGTGGGAAAACAGGCTGCCTAAGAATGGTTCTCAATCAGAGACAACGACAGACAGCTGCCTCTGATTGGGAACCATACCAGACCAAACACAGAAATACAAAACCTAGAATACACAACATAGAATGCCCACCCGAACTCACGCCCTGACCAAACTAAAACAGAGACATAAAAAAGGAACTAAGGTCAGGACGTGACAATAACATTCTGGCCATCATACAAACTGAGGCAGCAGACTTTGTGAAAATATATTTATATTTATATTTGTGTCATTCTCAAAACTTTTGGCCACGACTGTATATCCTGAAGAGGGTGGGGCTTAAGTTGCATCCCTGTCTCAGCCCACGGCCTTGTGGAAAGGGATGTGTGTGTTATTTCCCAATTTTAACCACACACTTGTTTGTGTACATGGATTTTATAATGTCATATGTTTTTCTCCCAACACCACTTTCTATCAATTTGTATAGCAGACCCTCAGGCCAAATTGAGTCAAAAGCTTTTTTGAAATCAACAAAGAATGAGAAGACTTTGCCTTTGTTTTGGTTTGTTTGTTTGTCAATTAGTGTGCAGGGTGAATACGTGGTCTGTCGTACGGTAATTTGGTAAAAAGCCAATTTGACATTTGCTCAGTACATTGTTTTCACTGTCTGTTGTTAATGATGCAGAGGATTTTCCCAAGGTTGCTGTTGACACATATCCCACGGTAGTTATTGGGGTCAGATTTGTCCCCACTTTTGTGGATGATCAGTCCTTGGTTCCAAATATTGTGGAAAATGCCAGAGCTAAGGATTATGTTAAAGTAAAGCCAATTGGAATTTGTGGACTGCATATTTTATCATTTCATTAAGGATACCATCAACATCACATGCCTTTTGGGGTTGGAGGGTTTGTACTTTGTCCTGTAGTTCATTCAATGTAAATGTGAACCCAGTGGATTCTGGTGGTCTTTCATAGTTGATTCTACGATTTGGATTTGATCATAGATAACTCTTTGCGCTGTTGTTTGTTTATAATTTTCACATTTTCCCAGAAGTAGTTTCTTTGGATTCTTCAGTTACATTGAGCTGATATCTGATGTGCTGTTCCTTCTTTTTCCGTAGTGTATTTCTGTTTTAGTGATTCACCATAGTGAAGGCGTAGGCTCATGTTTTCTGGGTCTCTATGTTTTTGGTTGGATAGGTTTCTCAATTTCTTTATTAAGTTTTTGCTTTCTTCATCAAACCATTTGTCATTGCTGTTAATTTTCTTAGGTTCTCTGTTGGACATTTTTAGATTTGATAAGGAAGCTGAGAGGTCAAATATACTGTTCAGGTTTTCTACTACCAAGTTTACACCATCACTACTATAGTAAAACATTTTTTTCCTGGAAGTTGGCTAAAAGGGATTGAATTTGTTGTTGCCTAATTGTTTTTTGGCAGGTTTCCACACTACATTCCTTCCATCTATAGCATTTCTTAATATTATTCAGTTTCTTTGGCTTTGATTGCTCATGATTGAGTATTGCTCTGTTCAAGTAGTCTATCTCTCTCCCTCTCTCTCTCTCTCTCTCTCTGTGTGGTCTGGTCTTCACCTCAAGGTCTAGAACCAGTCAGTCACATGTAGACTATAAGTAGTTCTAATCAGCTAACTAAATACAATACACTAAATACAATCCACTAAATACACTAAATCCACTAAATCCACTAAATCCACTAAATACAATCCACTAAATACACTAAATACAATACACTAAATCCACTAAATACACTAAATACAATACACTAAATCCACTAAATCCACTAAATACAATACACTAAATCCACTAAATACAATACCACTAAATCCACTAAATACAAATACAATAAACACTAAATCCACTAAATACAATCCACTAAATCCACTAAATACAATACACTAAATCCACTAAATCCAACTAAATATACCTAAATACAACTAAATACACTAAATACAATACACTAAATCCACTAAACACACTAAATACAATACATCTATAGCATTTCTTAATATTATTCAGTTTCTTTGGCTTTGATTGCTCATGATTGAGTATTGCTCTGTTCAAGTAGTCTATCTCTCTCTCTCTCTCTCTCTCTCTCTCTCTCTCTGTGTGTGTGGTCTGGTCTTCACCTCAAGGTCTAGAACCAGTCAGTCACATGTAGACTATAAGTAGTTCTAATCAGCTAACTAAATACAATCCACTAAATATAATCCACTAAATACACTAAATACACTAAATACAATACACTAAATACAATACACTAAATCAACTAAATCCAACTAAATATACCTAAATACACTAAATCCAACTAAATATACCTAAATACAACTAAATACACTAAATCCAACTAAATATACCTAAATACACTAAATCCAACTAATCCAACTAAATACACTAAATACACTAAATCCAAATAATCCAACTAATGCAACTAAATCCAATATCAATTGGTGAAATTGTCATATATCGTAAAAGGCCCCACGAAAACATATCCACTTTGGCACGATGTGGGTAAACATATAGGCCCCACGTAGGCTACCCATATTGGGCCGACACTGCTCATGACAGGTGGCGCCAAAGGTTGAATTAAACCCTTTTGGATCGGTTACCAGTTACATTGTGTCAGAAAACGTATACAGTTGAAGTCAAAAGTTAACATACACCTTAGCCAAATACATTTCAACCCCGTTTTTCACAATTCCTGACATTTAATCCTAGTAAAAATTCCCTGTCTTAGGTTAGTTAGGAATACCACTTTATTTTAAGAATGTCAAATGTCAGAATAATAGTAGAGAGAATGATTTATTTCAGCTTTTATTTCTTTCATCACATTCCCAGTGGGTCAGAAGTTTACATACACTCAATTAGTATTTGGTAGCATTGAGTCAGGTTTGTAGGCCTCCTTGCTTGCACACGCTTTTTCAGTTCTGTCCACAAATGTTCTATAGGATTGAGGTCAGGGATTTGTGATGACCAGTCCAATACCTTGACTTTGTTGTCCTTAAGCCATTTTGCCACAACTTTGGAAGTAAACTTGGGGTCATTGTCCATTTGGAAGACCCATTTGCGAACAAGCTTTAACTTCCTGACTGATGTCTTGAGATGTTGCTTCAATATATCCACATAATTTTCCTACCTCATGATACCATCTATTTTGTGAAGTGCACCAGTCCCTCCTGCAGCAAAGGACCCCCGCAACATGATGCTGCCACCCCCATGCTTCACGGTTGGGATGGTGTTATTCGGCTTGCAAGCCTCCCCCTTTTCCCTCCAAACATAACGATGGTCATTATGGCCAAACATTTATATTTTTGTTTCATCAGACCAGAGGACATTTCCCCCAAAAAGTATGATCTTTGTCCCCAAGTGCAGTTGCAAAAGTCTGGCTTTTTGATGGTGGGTTTGGAGCAGTGGGTTCTTCCTTGCTGAGCGGCCTTTCAGGTTATGTTGATATAGCACTCGTTTTACTGTGGCTATAGATACTTTTGTACCTGTTTCCTCCAGCGTCTTCACAAGGTCCTTTGCTGTTGTTCAGGGATTGATTAGCACTTTTTGCACCAAAGTACGTTCATCTCTAGGAGACAGAACGTGTCTCATTCTTGAGCGGTATGATGGCTGCGTGCGTCCATGGTGTTTATACTTACATACTATTGTTTGTACAGATGATGGTGGTACCTTCAGGCGTTTCGAAATTGCTCCCGAGGATGAAGCAGACTCATAGAGGACTACACTTTTTTTTCTGAGGTCTTGGCTGATTTCTTTTGATTTTCCCATGATGTCAATCAAAGAGGCACTGAGTTTGAAGGTAGGCCTTGAAAAACATCCACAGGTACACCTCCAATTGTCTCAAATTATGTTAATTATCCTATCAGAAGCTTCTAAAGCCATGACATAATTTTCTTGATTTTTCCAAGCTGTTTAAAGGCACAGTCAACTTAGTGTATGTAAACTTCTGACCCACTGGAATTGTGATATGGTGAATTATCAGTGAAATAACTGTAAACAATTGTTGGAAAAATGACTTGTGTCGTGCACAAAGTAGATGTGTATGTAAACTAGTTGTAATGACTCCAACCTAAGTGTATGTAAACTAGTTGTAATGACTCCAACCTAAGTGTATGTAAACTAGTTAATGACTCCAACCTAAGTGTATGTAAACTAGTTGTAATGACTCCATCCTAAGTGTATGTAAACTAGTTGTAATGACTCCATCCTAAGTGTATGTAAACTAGTTGTAATGACTCCAACCTAAGTGTATGTAGACTAGTTAATGACTCCAACCTAAGTGTGTGTAAACTAGTTGTAATGACTCCAACCTAAGTGGATGTAAACTAGTTGTAATGACTCCAACCTAAGTGTATGTAAACTAGTTGTAATGACTCCATCCTAAGTGTGTGTAAACTAGTTTTAATGACTCCAACCTAAGTGTATGTAAACTAGTTAATGACTCCAACCTAAGTGTGTGTAAACTAGTTGTAATGACTCCATCCTAAGTGTATGTAAACTAGTTAATGACTCCAACCTAAGTGTGTGTAAACTAGTTGTAATGACTCCATCCTAAGTGTGTGTAAACTAGTTGTAATGACTCCATCCTAAGTGCATGTAAACTTCCCACTTCAACAGTATGTTTCTCATGTCACATGCTCTATAAGTCGTGTTTACAGACGTCATCATTGTAGTGTACAAGATCACTTTTTATCCATCACACAACTTAACAGTTAAGCTGGAAGGACACTCTCAGTAATGGTTCCACAAAATAAGGTTCTCTCTGGAGAAATAGGAATCTGAGAAAAGTGGCTTTAAAGTTTTTAACCCTCATTGGTTGTTTCAATTTGTTTTTAAACATGAAATGGGGTCTTACTCCACCTCTACATTATGAAGTAGCTATGCCTGGTGATGGCTAGCCCAACCCAGGCTATCCCTCACCAGCCCAACCCAGGCTATCCCTCACCAGCCCAACCCTGGCTATCCCTCACCAGCCCAACCCAGGCTATCCCTCACCAGCCCAACCCAGGCTATCCCTCACCAGCCCAACCCAGGCTAGCCCTCACCAGCTCAACCCAGGCTAGCCCTCACCAGCCCAACACAGGCTAGCCCTCACCAGCTCAACCCAGGCTAGCCCTCACCAGCTCAACCCAGGCTAGCCCTCACCAGCCCAACACAGGCTAGCCCTCACCAGCCCAACATGAATCCTCATACACTACAAAAAATAATTAACAAAAATATATACATTCCCACTCATTTGTCCTTCAAAAACTCAAATACCCTCCTCCGGCTGGAGGGTGGGAGCGCACAAGACAGTACTCCATGAAGCTCTTTAGATGTAAAATCAGCTCAGAAACAATGCCCAAGCCCAGGCTATCCCAGTTCACTGGTCAGCTCAACCCAGGCTAGCCCTCACCAGCCCATCACCCAGGCCAGCCCTCACCAGCTCAACCCAGGCTGCTGCCTGTCACCAGCCCAACCCAGGCTATCCCTCACCAGCCCAACCCAGGCTATCTCACCAGCCCAACACAGGCTGCAGCCCTCACCAGCTCAACCCAGGCTAGCCCTCACCAGCTCAACCCAGGCTATCCCTCACTTTTCAGCTCAACACAGGCTATCTCTCACCAGCTCATGACCATCTGGCTATCCCTCACCAGTGTCAATCCCAGGCTATCCCTCACCAGCCCAACCCAGGCTACTCCCCCTCACCAGCCCAACCCAGGCTATCCCTTATTCCAGCTCAACCCAGGCTAGCTCTCACCAGCTTTATCTTGGCTAGCCCTCACCAGCTCAACCCAGGCTTGTTCTCACCAGCCCTGGTTAAACCCAGGTAAATAAAAAAATAAATAAAATAAATAAAAGGCTTCCCTCACCTTCCCCAACCAGGAATATTCCCTCACCAGCTATAAATGACCCAGGCTAGCTTTCTCACCAGCTCAAAGATTTTTATCCCTCACATCTCAACCCAGGCTAGCCCTCACCAGCCCAACACAGGCTAGCCCTCACCAGCTCAACCCAGGCTCCACTCCCTCACCAGCCCAACACAGGTAGCCCTCACCAGCTCAACCCAGGCTATCCCTCACCAGCTCAACCCAGGCTAGCCTTCACCAGCCCAACACAGGCTCCAGTAGGTCACCAGCTCAGACCCAGGTTCTCACCAGCCCAACACAGGCTAGTCCCTCACCAGCTCAACCCAGGCTATCCCTCACCAGCTAACCCAGGCTCCTAGACCAGGTTCCAACACAGGCTAGGCTCTCACCAGCTCAACCCAGGCTCCAGTCCCTAGACCAGCCCAACACAGGCTAGCCTAGGTTCCAGCCCAAACAGGCAGTAGGCCCAGTGGGTCACCAGCTCAGGTTCCAGGTCTCCAGTAGCCCTCACCAGCTCAACCCAGGCTATCCTCACCAGCTCAGACACAGGCTAGGTTCCACCAGCTCAACCCAGGCTTCCCTCAGGTTCCAGGCCCAGGTTCCAGCTAGGTTCTTCACCAGCTCAACCCAGGCTATCCCTCACCAGCCCAACCCAGGCTAGGTTCCCTCACCAGCCCAACCCAGGCTTCCTCACCAGCTCAACCCAGGCTATTTCACCAGCCCAACACAGGCTAGCCTTCACCAGCCCAACACAGGCTAGCCCTCACCAGCTTCCAGGCTAGCCCTCACCAGCTAACCCAGGCTAGCCCTCACCAGCCCAACACAGGCTAACCTTTCACCAGCTCAACCCAGGCTAGCCCTCACCAGCTCAACCCAGGCTAACCCTCACCAGGATATTACAGGCTAACCTTTCACCAATCAGGGTACCCAGAACTAGCTTTCCAATAGGGTATTATCATCACCAGCCCAACATGAATCCTCATACACTACAAAAAATAATTAACAAAAATATATACATTCCCACTCATTTGTCCTTCAAAAACTCAAATACCCTCCTCCGGCTGGAGGGTGGGAGCGCACAAGACAGTACTCCATGAAGCTCTTTAGATGTAAAATCAGCTGCAGAAACAATGCAACAAGCTCCGCCTTATCTCAGTTCACTGGTCACGATGGCAACACCCATCCGTAGCACGCGCTCCAGCAGGTGTATCTCACTGATCATCCCTAAAGCCAACACCTCATTTCACCAGGGGCCTATTCGTTCCAGTACTCTGCTGCCTGTGACTGGGAATTCAAAAATCTGCTAATCTGCACCAGAGACTTTTATCTCCCTCACCAACTTCAAACATCAGCTAATCTGAGCAGGGGCTAACCATTCGCTGCAGCTGTACATAGTCTATTGGTAAATAGCACCACCCATTTTCACCTGGGACCTCATCCCCATACACTTTTCTGCTAATTTGCACACCAGTATCATTACCTGTACATGACCATCTGATCATATATCACTCCAGTGTTAATCTGCAAAATTGTAACTATTCGCCTACTACCTCCTCATGCCTTTTGCACCAGGGGTACATTGTATATAGACTCAAGCCCCTTTGTTTTCTACATTATTGACTTGTTAATTTGTTTATTCCATGGTAACTCTGTGTTGTCTGCTCACACTGCATGCTTTATCTTGGCCAGCTCGCAGTTGTAAATGAGAACTTGTTCTCAACTAGCCTACCTGGTTAATCTAAAGGTGAAATAAAAAAATAAATAAAATAAATAAAAATCTTCCTTGACTTCCTTCCAACTTGTGAATATTCATTTATCACCATTGCTATAAATGATACAAAGTACTTTCTTCTCCTGAAAGATTTTTGGATCCTTCTCTTGACATTGAGGCTGTGTTGTAGACTCCAGTAGACTTCAGCAGACTCCAGTAGACTCCAGTAGGTTCCAGTACACTCCAGTAGGCTCCACTAGACTCCAGTAGACTCCAGTAGACTCCAGTAGGTTCCAGTTGGCTCCAGTAGACTCCAGTAGGTTCCAGTAGGTTCCAGTAGACTCCAGTAGGTTCCACTAGACTCCAGTAGACTCCAGTAGGTTCCAGGAGACTCCAGTAGGTTCCAGTAGACTCCAGTAGACTCCAGTCGTTTCCAGTAGGCTCCAGTAGGTTCCAGTAGGTTCCAGTAGACTCCATTAGACTCCAGTAGGTTCCAGTAGACTCCAATAGACTCCAGTAGACTCCAGTAGGTTCCAGTAGGTTCCAGTAGATTCCAGTAGGCTCCAATAGGTTCCATTAGACTCCAGTAGGTTCCAGGAGGCTCCAGTAGGCTCCAGTAGACTCCAGTAGACTCCGGTAGATTCCAGTAGGTTCCAGTAGGCTCCAATAGGTTCCAGTAGGCTCCAGTGGGTTCCAGTAGGCTCCAGTAGGTTCCAGTAGTCTCCAGTAGGCTCCAGTAGACTCCAGTAGACTCCAGTAGGGGCCAGTAGATTCCAGTAGGTTCCAGTAGGCTCCAGTAGGTTCCAGTAGGCTACAGTAGGTTCCAGTAGGTTCCAGTAGGCTCCAGTAGACACATTTTGCTCCTTGGCCATTCTCTTCTACTAAACATCCCAAAATAAAATGTAAATAACAACATGAATTGAGGTATTTGCAAACTACGCCCCCAAATATTTGGGCATATCCATCTCCATAAAAAAAATCCTACCATATGCAATAGGATATTATCATAACCTTTATCCAATAGGGTATTATCAGAACCTTCATCCAATAGGATATTATCATAACCTTTATCCAATAGGACATTATCAGAACCTTTATCCAATAGGATATTATCAGAAACTTTATCCAATAGGGTATTATCAGAACCTTTATCCAATAGGATATTATCATAACCTTTATCCAATAGGGTATTATCAGAACCACTTTCCAATAGGGTATTATCATAACCCATATCCAATAGGGTATTATCAGAACCTTTATCCAATAGGGTATTATCAGAACCTTTATCCAATAGGATATTATCATACCCTTTATTCAATAGGCTATTAACAGAGACTTTATCCAATAGGGTATTATCAGAACCGTTACCCAATAGGGCCTATATTACCGTGGGAGAGTCAACAAGCCATACTGCTAATCTGCACCAGGGGCCTATATTACCGTGGGAGAGTCAACAAGCCATTCTGCTAATCTTCACCAGGGGCCTACATTACTGTGGGAGAGTCAACAAGCCATACTGCTAATCTGCACCAGGGGCCTACATTACCGGGAGAGTCAACAAGCCATACTGCTAATCTTCACCAGGGGCCTACATTACCGTGGGAGAGTCAACAAGCCATACTGCTAATCTGCACCAGGGGCCTACATTACCGTGAGAGAGTCAACAAGCCATACTGCTAATCTGCACCAGGGGCCTACATTACCGTGGGAGAGTCAACAAGCCATACTGCTAATCTGCACCAGGGGCCTACATTACCGTGGGAGAGTCAACAAGCCATACTGCTAATCTGCACCAGGGGCCTACATTACCGTGGGAGAGTCAACAAGCCATACTGCTAATCTGCACCAGGGGCCTACATTACCGTGAGAGAGTCAACAAGCCATGGACTTCTCTATTGTATTTGCTTTGTTCATTGTGTTATTTTCATTTGCCAATCACTTTTATTACTTGGTACCATTTTGAAAAAGAGACATTGTCCATAGTAAATATTCAGAACATATTACAGTCTCAGCCTCTTCTCTGGGTGAATCATTTCAGAACACATTACAGTCTCAGCCTCTTCCCTGTTGGGTTATATATTGAATATATATTTAGGGACTCTACGTGGAATTTTCAACGCAATTTCAACGCGCACATAGTTCCGATGATTATGTTGAAATTAGATTGACGTGACAACCTGCTAGTCAGTGTAACACAGTATATTTAAGCTGAAGGTGTAATTTCAATGTTTACAATGTTGGTTGAAAAATAAACATTTCCAATGTATTTAACACGTTAGATTCCATGTCACAATACGTTCACAAATAACGTTGAGTCGATTCAACCACATCGTATTCAAAATGACACGTTGTGTTGCTTTTCTACGGAGGCTTCTAGAAGGAAACGGATAGAGATAGAGATGAACCATTCATCATCTTTGTAAATGTCACTTTCACAACTTTGTGTTTACAGTGATTTTACAGACAGACATGGGGGAAAGTGTGTGATAGGACATGTGTGTGAGGGGGGGGTGGGGGGGGGGGGGGGGGGGTGGAGTGGAGTAGTGTCCACTTCCCCTGTTGTCTGACAGGGGACAGGATGTGTGGGTAGTGAAAAAGAGTGTCCACTTCCCTGTCCCTCTGTCTGTCTGTCTGTCTGTCTGTCTGTCTGTCTGTCTGTCTGTCTGTCTGTCTGTCTGTCTGTCTGTCTGTCTGTCTGTCTGTCTGTCTGTCTGTCTGTCTGTCTCACACTACAGAAACGACCCTCATCTCACACAAGTATCATTTCTGTTATGGCCTCCTGTTGCCGCTGGCCAAATACACCATCCTAGAGATACCATCAATCTCTCTTCCGTTCCACACACACAGTCAGAGCCTGGCTGCCAACAGCCCGACACACACGCTCCCTGGGGGGATATCACCAGATAATCACAGTGGAGCCTCAGGAAAATGTACTTGATGTAAACAGATGTGTGTGTGTGTGTGTGTGTGTGTGTGTGTGTGTGTGTGTGTGTGTGTGTGTGTGTGTGTGTGTGTGTGTGTGTGTGTGTGTGTGTGTGTGTGTGTGTGTGTGTGTGTGTGTTGTGTGTGTTTAACTATGCTACTAGAAACATGTGACCAAATGGGGACATTTTGTTCGTCCCCACAAGGAAAATGGCTATTTCTAGCGGGATATAGGATTAAGTTTAGAATTAGTGTTAGGGTTAGAACTAGGGCCAGGGTTAGAATTAGGGCCAGGGTTAGAATTAGGGCCTGGGTTAGAATTAGGGCCAGGGTTATAACTAGGGCCAGGGTTAGAACTAGGGCCAGGGTTAGAATTAGGGCCAGGGTTATAAATAGGGTTCGGGTTAGGGTTAGAATTAGTGTTAGGGTTAGAACTAGGGTCAGGGTTAGAATTAGGGTCAGGGTTAGAACTAGGGCCAGGGTTAGAACTAGGGTTAGGGTCAGGGTTAGAATTAGGGCCAGGGTTAGAATTAGGGCCTGGGTTAGAATTAGGGCCAGGGTTAGAACTAGGGCCAGGGTTAGAACTAGGGCCAGGGTTAGAATTAGGGCCAGGGTTAGAATTAGGGCCAGGGTTATAAATAGGGTTCGGGTTAGGGTTAGAATTAGTGTTAGGGTTAGAACTAGGGCCAGGGTTAGAATTAGGGCCAGGGTTAGAATTAGGGCCTGGGTTAGAATTAGGGCCAGGGTTATAACTAGGGCCAGGGTTAGAACTAGGGCCAGGGTTAGAATTAGGGCCAGGGTTATAATTAGGGTTCGGGTTAGGGTTAGAATTAGTGTTAGGGTTAGAACTAGGGTCAGGGTTAGAATTAGGGTCAGGGTTAGAACTAGGGCCAGGGTTAGAACTAGGGTTAGGGTCAGGGTTAGAATTAGGGCCAGGGTTAGAATTAGGGCCAGGGTTAGAATTAGGGCCAGAGTTAGAATTAGGGCCAGGGTTAAAATTAGAATTAGGGTTAGAATTAGGGTTAGAATTAGGGTCAGGGTTAAAATTAGGGTTAGAATTAGGGTTAGAATTAGAATTAGGGTTAGAATTAGAATTAGGGTTGGGTTAGGGTTAGGGTTAGGGTTAGAATTAGGGTTGGGTTAGGGTTAGAATTAGAATTAGGGTTAGGGTTAGAATTAGAATTAGGGTTAGGGTTGGGTTAGGGTTAGGGTTAGGGTAGACTATATATATACACTATATACACACTGTATACACACTATATACACACACTAACTAGACTATACATACACACTATATACACACTATATATACACTAACTAGACTATATATACACACACTATTACAGTCACCTAATAATCCCCAGTTTACAATTGGCTCATTCATCGCCCCTCCTCTCCCCTGTAACTATTCCCCAGGTCGTTGCTGCAAATGAGAACATGTTGTTAGTCAACTTACCTGGTAAAATAACGGATAAATAAAAAATAAATATATACACACTATATACAAACTCACTAGACTATATCTATAGTCATTAATTATTTCCCTCAGTCTCAACATCAATAGTGAAGAGGTGAGTCTGGCTTTCTAGACAGAATGCTGACCTTCTAGACAGAATGCTGACCTTCTAGACAGAATGCTGACCTTCTAGACAGAATGCTGACCTTCTAGACAGAATGCTGACCTTCTAGACAGAATGCTGACCTTCTAGGCAGAATGCTAATCTTCTAGGCAGAATGCTGACCTTCTAGACAGAACGCTGGCCTTCTAGACAGAATGCTAATCTTCTAGGCAGAATGCTGACCTTCTAGACAGAACGCTGGCCTTCTAGACAGAACGCTGGCCTTCTAGACAGAACGCTGACCTTCTAGGCAGAATGCTGGCCTCCAAGGCAGAATGCTGGCCTTCTAGACAGAACGCTGACCTTCTAGGCAGAACGCTGGCCTTCTAGACAGAATGCTGACCTTCTAGGCAGAATGCTTAACATTCTAGGCAGAATACTGACCTATGCAGAATCCTGACCTTCTAGACATAATGCTGGCTTTCTAGGCAGAATGCTTAACCTTCTAGGCAGAGTGCTGACCTTCTAGACAGAATGCTGGCCTTCTAGACAGAATGCTGACCTTCTAGGCAGAATGCTTAACCTTCTAGGCCATTCGCTGTCTGCACCCGCACGCCCGACTAGCATCACCACCCTGGATGGTTCCGACCTAGAATATGTGGACATCTATAAGTACCTAGGTGTCTGGCTAGACTGTAAACTCTCCTTCCAGACTCATATCAAACATCTCCAATCTAAAATCAAATCTAGAGTCGGCTTTCTATTCCGCAACAAAGCCTCCTTCACTCACGCCGCCAAACTTACCCCAGTAAAACTGACCATCCTACCGATCCTCAACTTCGGTGATGTAATCTACAAAATAGCTTCCAACACTCTACTCAGCAAACTGGATGCAGTTTATCACAGTGCCACCCGTTTTGTTACTAAAGCACCTTATACCACCCACCACTGCGACCTGTATGCTCTAGTCGGCTGGCCCTAGCTACATATTCATCGCCAGACCCACTGGCTCCAGGTCATCTACAAGTCCATGCTAGGTAAAGCTCCGCCTTATCTCAGTTCACTGGTCACGATGGCAACACCCACCCATAGCACGCACTCCAGCAGGTGTATCTCACTGATCATCCCTAAAGCCAACACCTCATTTGGCCGCCTTTCGTTCCAGTTCTCTGCTGCCTGTGACTGGAACGAATTGCAAAAATCGCTGAAGTTGGAGACTTTTATCTCCCTCACCAATTTCAAACATCGGCTATCTGAGCAGCTAACTGATCGCTGCAGCTGCACATAGTCTATCGGTAAATAGCCCACCCAATTGTACCTACCTCATCCCCATACTGTTTTTATTTATTTACCTTTCTGCTCTTTTGCACACCAATATCTCTACCTGTACATGACCATCTGATCATTTATCACTCCAGTGTTAATCTGCTAAATTGTAATTATTCGTCTACCTCCTCATGCCTTTTGCACACATTGTATATAGACTCCCCTTTGTTTTCTACTGTGTTATTGACTTGTTAATTGTTTACTCCATGTGTAACTCTGTGTTGTCTGTTCACACTGCTATGCTTTATCTTGGCCAGGTCGCAGTTGCAAATGAGAACTTGTTCTCAACTAGCCTACCTGGTTAAATAAAGGTGATACTTATTTTCCAACATCATTTGCAAATAAATTCATTAAAAATCCTACAATGTGATTTTCTGGATTTTTTTTCACATTTTGTCCTTCATAGTTGAAGTGTACCTATGATGACAATTACAGGCCTCTCTCATCTTTTTAAGTGGGAGAACTTGCACAATTGGTGGCTGACTAAATACTTTTTTGCCCCACTGTATATCCACAGTAAAATGAGTCCTATATTGACATAACCTGAAAGGCTGCTCAGCAAGGAAGAAGCCACTGCTCCAAAACCGCCATCAAAAAGACAGACTACGGTTTGCAACTGCACATGGGGACAAATACCATAATTTTTGGAGAAATGTTCTCTGGTCTGATGAAACAAAAATAGAACTGTTTTGCCATAATGACCATCGTTATGATTGGAGGAAAAAGGGGGAGGACTGCAAGCCCGAAGAACACCATCCAAACCATGAAGCACAGGGGGTGGCAGCATCATTTTGCTGAGGTGCTTTGCTGCAGGAGGGACTGGTGCAATTTGCAAAACAGATGGCATCATGAGGCAGGAAAATTACGTGGATATATTGAAGCAACATCTCAAGACATCAGTCAGGAAGTTAAAGCTTGTTCGCAAATTGGTCTTCCAAATGGACAATGACCCCAAGCATACTTCCAAAGTTGTGGTAAAATGGCTTAAGGACAACAAAGTCAAGGTATTGGAGTGGCCATCACAAAGCCCTGACCTCAACCCTATAGAAAGAAAGAAAAGCTGAAATAAATCCTTCTCTGTACTATTATTCTGACATTTCACATTCTTAAAATAAAGTGGTGATCTAACTGACCTGTATTTGTCACGTTCTGA